>NC_053424.1:83821137-84127979 GCF_007990345.1 Gossypium hirsutum | reverse complement strand
ATCTACATATTTTTTCTAGAATTTTTGGTCTGGCCAATTAGTACAGTTTATTAGTCAAAATCTCCCATGTTACAGGGATCGACTACACTGACCTTTGCGCATTACGACCTGAATATCTCCCTGTACAGAGCTTCAATACTGATGCCGTTTGTTTCTATAGAAACTAGGCTCAGAGAGGAATCTATACATATATGGTATGACTCCTAATTATCTCTGGTTAATTTATAGTGAATTTCCAAAGTCGGAACAGGGAATCCAGAAACCGTTCTGGCCCTGTCTCACGAGAACCTGAATATCTCTTAACATACTGTCCGTATGACTGTTTCGTTACTTTCCTTTGAAAGTAGATTCATCAAGGTTTGTTTACATAATTTATTCACTATTTAATTCCCTTCCTACTATTTTTAGTGATTTTCCAAATCTACATCACTGCTGCTGTCAGCATCTGCCTTTAAGGTAAACTTTACCTATTTCATGGTTTCCATGATTCAACTAGCCCTTTTTGCATAAATAGCACAATTTATGATAGTGATTAACCATTCCTATGGCTAATCCTTTGTCAAGCATATCCACACCGAATGATTATAACATTATACTCAAACACATATAAGCCATTTTCGCATGGCTATCCAAATTATACAAGTCCAAAGGGTCCACGACCCACAACAAACGGGTAGTCCTATACATGCCATTTCGAAGTTCAACCAAAATTGTACCAAAAGGGGGGCTTTGATAGTGTGGGCGACTTTGACTTCAAGATCCCGAGTCCGATAGCTGGAGAACCAAATCTATAAAACAGAGGAGCAATGAAACGGAGTAAGCAATTTATGCTTAGTAAGTTTTGAGCAAGGAATTCCAGCACAACCGCATCATGCGCGGTCAACCAATCCAAACCAAGAATAACATCAAATTCATCAAACGGCAAAAGCATCAAGTCCGCCAAAAAACAGGAACCTCGAATTTCTAGGGGACATTTCTTACACACTTTGTCGACAAGCACGTAACGACCCAAGGGATTTGACACCCGAATTACGAACTCAGTAGACTCAATAGGTAAAGTCTTACTGGATGCTAAGGTTTCACATATGTAAGAATGAGTAGAACCGGGGTCAATCAAAGCAATTACATTAGTATCAAAGAGAGTAAAAGTACCGGTAATAACATCAGGCGAAGAAGCATCCTCGTGGGCACGTATAGCATAAGCTCTAGCAGGCGCACGAGCCTCGGATCTGGTCGTAGCATCTCTAGATCCTCTCTGACCACCACCAGCATTGCCCGTATTTCCAGATGGTCTACCTCGAGCAGTGGTAGCACCCGGTTTCCCACTCTGATTTTCATTCTGTTCAGACAACCTCGGGCAATCTTTAATGAAGTGGTCAACTGATCCGCACTTGTAACAGGAGCGGTCAGGGAATCTACAACTCCCCGAATGCCATTTACCGCAATATCGACATTTCGTTCTGTCTCGACGTTCATTCCCAACACTGGCGACCGAAGTGCCTCGTGTACCCACAGGGGGTCGATCACGATCTCGTCTAAAAAGGCCCGAAGTGCCTCTAAACCGGCCCGCATCATCTCGAAATTTCTTCGATGCCTGTTGAAGAGACTTTCCCGAAGATCTTTTACGAAACTCTCCAGTTCCCACATCAACTTTTTGTTTTTATTTTCTAAGCTCTTCAGCTTTACAAGCTCGCTCGACCAGTACTACGAACTTTCGTATTTCAAGAACGCCAACGAACATTTTTATATCTTCATTCAGCCCATCCTCGAAGCGTTTACACATGATAGCCTCGGACGAAACACATTCCCGAGCGTATTTGCTAAGTCTAACAAATTTTCGCTCGTAATCAGTAACCGACATGGAACCTTGCTTAAGCTCAAGAAATTCCTTCCGTTTTTGATCAACAAATCTCTGACTGATATACTTTTTCCGAAACTCAGCTTGGAAAAACTCCCAAGTTACTTGCTCTCGGGGCACAACAGAAGTCAGAGTACTCCACCAATAATAGGCAGAATCACGTAGCAAGGAGATAGTACACTTTAGGCATTCATCGGGTGTACAAGATAGCTCATCGAGTACCCGGATAGTGTTGTCCAACCAAAATTCAGCTTGCTCGGCATCGTCGCTATCCGCAGCTTTAAATTTAGTAGCCCCATGTTTTCCGAGGGGCTTATTTGACCTTATTTGGTAGCTTTAAATTTACTGGGGGCTTATTTGACCTTATTTGGTCAGTTACCGGAGGTATTGTAGGTGCGGGGGTGGTATTAGTTGGGAATGGAGGTTGTGGGATAGCCGTATTAGTTCGAATGTATTGGTTGAACCAATCATTCATCACGCTATAGAAAGCTTGTCTAGCTTCATCATTCGGGTTACTAGCATTAGGTTGAGGGTCCGCCGGCGCTGTCCCTTGTGCGGGAGCAGGCGCTACACTCTCAAGATCATCAGCTACCTCTCGGTTGGGATCGGGATCCATTACTATAAATAAACACATTTACAATTGTCAGAAATCACCACACTATCAAGTAATCACATAAAATGGCATGTATAGCTAGACCCAACGCATTACGGTAGTCCTAGAATCGACTAAACCGTAGCTCTGATAGCAATCAAATGTAACACCCCGAACCCGAGACCGACACCGGAATCGAACACGAGGTGTTAACAGACTTTAAACCCCTTATAAAAAAAAAATTCCCAGACACTGCCAATCTGCGTACTAGTCGCTTTAAAAATCATATCTTGAGTGTCGCAACTCGAAAATGAGTTTCGTGATTTTTCTCTGAAACTAGACTCATATGCCCATCTACATATTTTTTTCTAGAATTTTTGGTCTGGCCAATTAGTACAGTTTATTAGTCAAATTCTCCCATGTTACAGGGATCGACTACACTGACCTTTGCGCATTACGACCTGGATATCTCCCTGCACAGAGCTTCAATACTGATGCTGTTTGTTTCTATAGAAGCTAGACTCAGAGAGAAATCTATACATATATGGTATGACTCCTAATTATCTCTGGTTAATTTATAGTGAATTTCCAAAGTCGGAACAGGGAATCCAGAAACCGTTCTGGCCCTGTCTCACAAGAACCTGAATATCTCTTAACATACTGTCCGTATGATTGTTTCGTTACTTTCCTATGAAAGTAGATTCATAAAGGTTTGTTTACATAATTTATTCACTATTTAATTCCCTTCCTACTATTTTTAGTGATTTTCCAAATCTACATCACTGCTGCTGTCAGCATCTGCCTTTAAGGTAAACTTTACCTATTTCATGGTTTCCATGATTCAACTAGCCCTTTTTGCATAAATAGCACAATTTATGATAGTGATTAACCATTCCTATGGCTAATCCTTTGTCAAGCATATCCACACCGAATGATTATAACATTATACTCAAACACATATAAGCCATTTTCGCATGGCTGTCCAAAATTATACAAGTCCAAAGGGTCCACGACCCACAACAAACGGGTAGTCCTATACATGCCATTTCGAAGTTCAACCAGAATTGTACCAAAAGGGGGGGCTTTGATAGTGTGGGCGACTTTGACTTCAAGATCCCGAGTCCGATAGCTGGAGAACCAAATCTATAAAACAGAGGAGCAATGAAACGGAGTAAGCAATTTATGCTTAGTAAGTTTTGAGCAAGGAATTCCAGCACAACAAAAGTATAGCATTCATATAGCTAAACGGAAAATTTCATATGCACAAATTTACGATATCGTACTTGCTTCACATTATCAACCCTTATGTACATACACAAAAGATCAACTCAGCCAAAGGCCGGTAGCTCGTTTATCAACTGAGCGAATACTTATTTGTAAGGGCTCAACTAAATTCAAGCACATACGAAACATACCTCAATGTTGGGATGTTTCGAGAGTATTAACTGGAATTTTACAGCAAGTTCATTCATTCCCAAATCACGTACCTTCGGAATTTAACCGGATATAGCTCCTCGTTCAAATGCCTTCGGGACATAGCCCGGTTATAGTAATTCGCACAAATGCCTTCGGGACTTAACTCGGATTTAGTAACTCGCACAAATGCCTTCGGGCTTAGCCCAGAATTAGTATCTCGCACAAATGCCTTCGGGCTTAGCCCGGAATTAGTATCTCGCACAAATGCCTTCGGGCTTAGCCCGGAATTAGTATCTCGCACAAATGCCTTCGGATCTTAGTCCGGATTTAGTATCTCGCACAAATGCCTTCGGATCTTAGTCCGGATATTGTCACTTAGCACAAGCCTTCGGGACTTAGCCCGGACATCATTCAAATAACCATGCACATTTAACAATAAATCATGGCCCATTCGTATTTCATTTTCGTTAGCAAAACTCAAACACAAGACATTTATCATTCTTGCAAATTCGGCTCAATAGCCACACAAAGAGCATGATTTTAATTTGCTTAAAACATGATCTAATCACATCATAATTTAAGCTCTCTTACTCAAGAACTTACCTCGGATGTCGTCGAACGATTCCGATGGCTATTCGACCACTTTTTCCTTCCCTTTATCGGATTTATTTCCCCTTTGCTCTTGAGCTTAATTAAACAAATAAATTGATTTAATCATTTGAGCATCGAAAAGAGGAACATAAGGCACTTAGCCCATATTTATACATTAGACATTAAAGTCACATATGTACGGAATCATGAATCAAACTCAACATTTTAGCTAATTTTTCCCCCTTGGCCGAATATGCATGTCTATTTTGGGGCCGATTTCAACACTTAATACATTCTACAAGTATGGTCACTTGTATTGACTAAACACCCTTTTGTTTCAAGTTCAAAACTTGGCTAATACACACATATACACACTAGTAAAGCATCCTCTCCCTTTCCATCAGTTTAACACATGCATTGCTCATTAACATGCAAAAGTTATATTCGGCCTTAGCACACAACTTGCTAGCCGATTCTTCTCCATTTAGCAACCAGTGCACATATGTGCTCACTCAAAAATGCTAAAAAGGAGGTTCAAGAATCATCAAGCCACCATCACATGCATCATTAACAAGCTTCATATTTAGCATGCAATGGCATTAACACAAACTCCACCTAGGCCGAATCTTAACTCATCCTCATGCCTCATCACCACAACATCAAACATCAACCAAGAATGATGCATCCATGGCCGAGTGTCATTTCCATCACATAGCAAGATTTAGACCATGGGCTAGGTAGAACTCAAGCTAACAACTAAAACATGCATGCATCTCATGGAACATCATCAAACATACCTTAGCCTAGCTACATGCATGGCTGAACCTCTTCAACCTTTCTTCTTCCTTCCTCCTTAAAATTTTTGGCCAAGGATGAACCAAAGGATGAGCATTTTTTTTTCTTTGTTTTTTCTTTCTAGTTTCGGCTAAATGAAGATGAGAAAGGATGAACAAAAATTTTCTCCTTTCTTTTCTTTAGCTCATGGCAATGGGGGGAGGAAAACAACTACACACATTTTTTTTTTGTATTCATCATACTCCTTTTCATTATTTTATGCCCATGCCCTTATTTTATTTTTTTCCTACATACCTCACTAGGCCAACATGTTCCCAACATGTTTCCACCCATAGCACGGCCAACCACTAGCTCAAATTTTGACATGCAAACCCATCATTTTCACAACATGCATTATTAGACCATTTTAAATTAGCCTATCATATTTTCACCATGTCTCATATCAATCCCTATTTAATAATTTCTCATGAAATTGGCAAAATTGGAGAATGAAACTTCCACATACTCATGTACACACATAATAAGCATAGAATATGGAAATCAATTATTTTTATGACTCGGTTTTGTGGTCCCGAAACCACTTCCCGCCTAGGGTCAATTTTGGGCTATCACACATTTAACAGTAAATCATGGCACATTCGTATTTCATTTTCGTTAACAAAACTCAAACACAAGACACTTATCATTCTTGCAATTTCGGCTCAATAGCCACACACAAAGAGCATGATTTTGATTTGCTTAAAACATGATCTAATCAAATCATAATTTAAGCTCTTTTACTCAAGAAATTACCTCGGGTGTTGTCGAACGATTCCGATGGCTATTCGACCACTTTTTCCTTCCCTTTATCGGATTTAGTTCCCCTTTGCTCTTGAGCTTAATTAAACAAATAAATTGATTTAATCATTTGAGCATCGAAAAGAGGAACACAAGGCACTTAGCCCATATTTATACATTAGACATTAAAGTCACATATGTACGGAATCATGAATCAAACTCAACATTTTAGCTAATTTTCCCCCTTGGCCGAATTTTCTAAGCCAAGACAAAAGCATCAATATGCTTGCCTCCAACCGAATACATGCAACACCAAATCTTCTTCCTATGGCCAAATATGCATGTCTATGTTGGGGCCGATTATATGCTTAATACTTCCTACAAGTATGGTTACTTGTATTGATTATAAATATCATCTTGTTTCAAGTTCAAAACTTGGCTAATACACACATATATACACTAGTAAAGCATCCTCTCCCTTTCCATCAATTTAACACATGCATTGCTCATTAACATACAAAAGTTATATTCGGCCTTAGCACACAACTTGCTAGCCGATTCTTCCCCATCTAGCAACCAATGCACATATGTGCTCACTCAAAAATGCTAAAAAAGGAGATTCAAGAATCATCAATCCACCATCACATGCATCATTAACAAGCTTCATATTTAGCATGCAATGGCATTAACACAAAATCCACCTAGGCCGAATATCATCCCCATGACATAGCAAGTATTTGAACCATGGGCTAATTAGAACTCAAGCTAGCAACTAAAAACATGCATGAATCTCATGGCACAACCTCAAACATACCTTAATCTAGACATAAGTATGGCCAAACCTCCTCCTAATCCTCTTCCAAATCAAACATGAAGCAAGAACTCCTTCCTCCTTCCTTAGAATTTTCGGCCAAATGAAGATGAAAAAGGATGAACAAAATTTTCTCCTTTCTTTTCTTTAACTCACGGCAATGGGAGGGGGGAAGACAACCACACACATTTTTTTTGTTTCCATCATATTCCCTTTCATTATTTTATGCCCATGCTCCTTATTTTATTTTTCCTAACATACCTCACTAACATAACATGTTTGTGACATGTTTCCACTCATGATGCACTAACACAACATGTCTATGACATGTCTTGCCCATCACACTTGGTCTACCATGCTTGTCATGGCCGGCCACTACTCATTAGGGGAGGAATTTGACATGCAAGTCCCCCCTTTTTCCACATGCACTAATAGGTCCTTACGCATTGACCTATCACATTTTAAAATTTTCTCACATAAGTCATATTTGATGAAATTCACTTACAATTAACAAAATTCAAACACGAAATTTTCACACATGCACATGTACATATAATGAGCATCAATTATGACGGTTAATTATTTTTACGACTCGGTTTAGCGGTCCCGAAACCACTTCCCGACTAGAGTCAATTTTGGGCTGTCACACGGTCAATCCCAAAAAGCTTCTAACCTCGGTACACTCTTAGGCGATTTCCATTCAACAATTGCAGAAATCTTACTTGGATCAACTCGGATGCCTTCACCCGAAACTATATGCCCAAAAATCCAACTTCCTAGAGCTGAAATTCACTCTTTCTAAACTTAACATACAGTTGTTTCTCCCGCAAGGTCTGCAACACAATTCTCAGATGCTTCACATGCTCTGTCTCATCTTTAGAGTAGATCAAAATATCGTCAATAAACACAATGATAAACTTATCCAAATATGGCCGAAAGATCCTATTCATTAGATCCATAAACACAGCCGGTGCATTCTTCAGCGCAAATAGCATGACAAGAAATTCATAATGATCATACCTCATTCTGAAAGCTGTCTTGGGTACATCCGAGTCTTTAACTCGCAGCTGATAATAGCAAGACCTCAAGTCTATCTTGGAGAATACGGTGGCTCCTCTCAACTAGTCAAACAAATCATCAATCCTTGGCAAAGGATACTTATCCTTGATAGTTACCTTGTTCAGTTGTCGATAACCAATACATAACCTCATCGAACCATCATTCTGCTTTACGAACAACATGGGGGCACCCCAAGGTGAAATACTTGGCCTAGCGAATCCTTTATCCGTCACCTCTTGCAACTGTGCTTTTAACTCCTTCAGCTCAGTTGGTGCCATTCTGTACGGGGCAATAGAAATGGGAGTCATCCCTGGCACCAACTCAATACCAAACTCTATCTTCCTTTCAGGAGGTAATCGGGGTAATTCCTCCAGAAACACATCTGGATACTCACATACTATCGGCATCGACTCAATCTTCAACTCAATTTCCTTAGTGTTCATCACAAACGCAAGGTAAGCTTCGTATCCTTTCCTCATATATCTCTGAGCAACCATTTCCGTGATTACAACCAGCGAAGAACCCAATTCTCTTGATTCGACCCGTAGAATCTTACCATCCGGGCATTTCAACTTAATATACGTACTACCACAATTTACAGTTACATCATGAAGGGCTAACCAATCCATACCAAGTATTACATCAAATTCATCAAATGGTAACAACAAAAGGTTAGCCGGAAAACAACGACAATGAATCGTCAAAGGACAATTCTTATAGACTTTATCAACTAGAACTGATCTGCCTAGTGGGTTCGACACTCTAATAATATCTTCTGTATGTTTAACAGGTATGTTCATACTAGATGCCAATCTCATGCAGATATATGAATGCGTCGACCCCGGATCAATTAAAGCAACAACACTTATATTAAAAAGAGAGAAAGTACCCGTAATAACATCAGGAGCAGCAGCTTCCTCTCGAGCACGTATTGCATATGTTCTTGCGGGGGCTCGAACCTCTGATTTTGCAGCGTCTTTAGTCACGACTTGACTACCACTAGCACTCCCAGGGTATCTTAGAGGCCTACCCTATAGAATGGGAGCACCTAACTTCGGAGCTATTTCCTCATCTTTTTTCAGCTCGTTTCGGGCAGTCTTTGAGAAAGTGATCAAAAGAACAACATCTGAAACACGCGCCGCTCTTCATTCGGCACCCCCCGAAATGAAATTTGTTGCAGCTCTTACACTTCAGTTTTTGATCATCTACACTCCCCACACTAGTTACCATCGGGGAGGAAGACTTTTGACCTTGTCGTTTAAAGCTTCTTGATCTACTCGAATATCCCACTAATGAAGTGGAGCGTTTATGCTGGCTCCTGGCTTTCTTCATGGAGAACAAGAGTGTCTTACCGCTAAGCCTCTTGCTTGCAACACGAGCCTCTCTCTTAGCTTGTTTTCTTTCATTATTCAGTTTCTCAGCCTTCTTGGCTCGATCGGCCAATGCGGTAAACTCCCGTATTTCCAAGATCCCAATCAACAACTTGATGTCCTCATTCAGACCATCCTCGAAACCATTTACACATTTTTGATTCAGTTTGGACCCATTCAGTTGTGTACTGACTTAATCGTACGAACTCTCTCCCTACTCCACTACAGTCTTGTTCCCTTGTTTGAGTTCCAAGAACTCCTTTCATTTCGAGTCCAAAAACCATCGGCTAATATATTTCTCCCTAAAATCTGCTTGGAAGAAATCTCGAGTAATATTTTCTTTCGGTACTACCGAGGATACGATCTTCCACCAATTGTATGCAGTGTCCATCAAAAGAGACACAGCGCACTTCAAATATCCTTCGGGTGTGCATCACAAATCATCTAACACTCGCATAGTATTTTCGAGTCAAAACTCGGCTCTTTCAGCGTCATCATCAACTTTTACTTTAAATTCCTCAGCCCCATACTTTCTAAGCTTATCTACAAGGGCTTTACCGATTCTCACCGGTGCCATACCTCGTGGCACATCCTCATCAGGTTGGTTAGGGGGCCGGGGAGGTCTTGGTATATTGGGGCGATTTCTGAGATAATCCTGAAACCATTCATCCATCATATCAAAGAAGACAGCTCGGGTCTCTTCTCAGCCTTCTGATACCAGCCTTCTACTACTACTAGATCAGCTCACTGTACAAAAACTGGAGCAAGGCTTTCGGCTCCCTCAGACTCATCTTGTGTTTGATTGGAAGACATTCACTATATTCAAAATAGTTTAAACAATTACGAGACGTCACACTATTAACATTCGAATAATAGCATGTATAGCAAACTTTAACATCCTCTACGGTAGTCCTAGAACCGACTAAATCGTAGCTCTGATACCAATAAATTTAACACCCTTCACCCGTATCTGACATCGGGATAGAGTTCGAGGCATTACCGAAACTTTACACTTTCAATATACTAACTCGGGTCAAAAACTTCATTCTAATTTAAAACTTTTCATTTATGAACAACTCGACCCTTATATAGGCCTTCGATTCCTATAACATACCTAGAAGCAGTGCGGGACAAAATCGGGTACGTTCGATAAACCTTGGGCTCATTAGGAACTTTTTTTTTCCTTATCAAGAAGTGTTACACGCCTGTGTAGGTGGGCCGTGTGGACTCACATGCCCGTGGGACTTAGGGCACTCCCATGCGCTTCAACCTTGGGAAACACTTACTTATTAACACGGCCATGGCACACACCCGTGCTATGAACACCCCTATAACCCGTATCCGTCGCCGGAGTGGGTTATGAAGTGTTACCAATTTAAAACACCACATTTGAACATTCATATTTACATAAGTTCATTAGCAATTATATGCATACCAAACATAATCAAAGATCAAAATTTAGACTTATACCTACATTCAAAAGTTTCCTTATTCACATGGCTTATATACAACAACATCTCAAAATATCATTCACTTAAGTCTATTCTATACATGCCATACTAGCTCCAAAACATAATAGTACCAAAATGATAGATAGTGTGACGAGTTGCTGACGATCCCCTCGCGAGCAGGTGACTGGAGTCAACAATCTATAAAACAGAGATACGTAACAAATGGAGTAAACTTTCATAAGCTTAGTAAGTTTTAAGCAATGCAAACAAATAAACTCAATTATACTTCGATCATTCAATTTCTCAAGAGGCCATTTTCTAGGTATATTGCCATCATGCACATTTAGCATTCTTATTTCACTTAATCTAAATTCATATAACATAAATAAATCAAATACTTTCACATACTTTCACACCTTGACCGAATGTATCATGATCATAGATATAGTTATAACATTTATTCACATATGTATCACATTATACACTTATGATTCAATTCAAATCAAACTCACAAATAAATACATAATACGTACCTGGCCAGCTTAACGTATTGAATGTATTCATTTGTCGTTCTAACA
This sequence comes from Gossypium hirsutum, assembly GCF_007990345.1. Taxonomy (NCBI): domain Eukaryota; kingdom Viridiplantae; phylum Streptophyta; class Magnoliopsida; order Malvales; family Malvaceae; genus Gossypium; species Gossypium hirsutum. The sequence continues at coordinate 84,116,681 of NC_053424.1, read as the reverse complement.
CGAGGAATCTTAGTCTTAGACTTTTATCAAATCACCGGCATTTAGCCTGCTAGGTTTTAAACCCGAATTCATCCATTGGCATTTCGCCTGCTAGGCTCGAAGCTCGATATCATTTCACTGGTATTATAGCCTGCTAGGCTCAAAGGCACGATATCATTTCACCAGCATTATAGCCTACTAGGCTCGAAGGCCCGAATAGTATCTCACCAGCATTATAGCCTGCTAGGCTCAAAGGCCCGATATCATTTCACCGGCATTATAGCCTGCTAGGCTCGAAGGCCCGATTAGTACCGTACGATATTCAAATCAACAAGTTTCATATAAGACAATCACACCAAAACAGGTACTAGCATCATTCGAATATATCATCCTACATTTTATTCACTTTTAATCATTCATACTTATCATTTGATAGTTTACACATAACATCTCACTCATATTCATCTAACACTTATCATTTGATCATAAAAGCATATCACATTTTACTTCCATATTATATTTTCCATTTGGCCATATACGTACATTACAAGTAATACTTAATTCTCATAATATGTCATGTCATTATTGAATATTATTTATGTTTAACTACTTAAAACTTACCTTGAATATTTTCGAACAGTCTCCGATCGGCTATTCAACTACTTTCTCTTTTCCCCTGTCCAACCTTGGTTCTCTATGCTATTGAGCTAATTCAAACAAATTTAACTTATTAAAGTCCCATCATGCTAGCTTATGGTTGAATATGACAAGAAATTTTAAATTTTATAGGTCATATAGTTACTTTTAGCTCAAATACAAAATGGTCATACACATTTTTAATCACGTTAAGCAATTTAATACAATTAATTTAATATTTCCTCATGTACACCTTTATGACCGAATACACATATCAAATAAGTCACTTACCTTAACACATAACCCACATAGCCAAAGTACATATAACCCTAATGACTGAATATGTATATCACCAAAATTCCTATGACTTAACCTTTAACCTTCATAGTCGAATATATAGCTCATCAAATAGATATTTATTCTCGTTCCCATATCACATATTGATCAACTAGACCATGCATTAGCCTTTGGCACATTCGGACATTAAAGTAATAACCTATTTAACATTCAAGCATTTTATACTAAAATTCCTCCCGAGGCCGAATTCATATAAAACCTTTAATGCTCATACAAAGTTTATATTTTAAATAATTTATACACACACCATTAACATAATATCAATTAACTAAGCACTTTAACAAATTTTCTTTAACTAAACACACATTCGGCAATGACAAAGACAATTTAACAAACCTTAAATTCAACTTATAACAATATATACTCAATATTCAAAGCATTTAACATCACTTCATCAAAATTTTACATCATGGTCGAATGCTCCTTTTTAAACCATTTATCCTCACAAAGCATAAATTTCACCATTAAACTTACAAGCCAAGTTATCTAAATAGACCATCTATACATAAATACCAAGCCTCAAACTTAATTTATAACTATCTAAATCATTTAAAACATCCAACACCAAATTTTCTTTGCATTTCATAATATAGCTGAATGCCCATTCCAAACAATTGAGCCACACATAATTCAAATTTCAAAATTTAAGCTTATAAACTTACAATCACATGGATTTTAACATTATAGTCCATCAAACTTTCATTCATCAATTTCTATCATCAAATACAAAATTTTTGCAATTTGTTATCATGACTGAATGCACAATTGACCAACATTTAACAAATTAATTCATGGGTTTAAAGTAGAACCAAGAGAGGAACTCAAAAACATGAAATTTCAACCAAACTACCATGAACTTACCTTGAATTTATCTCCCCCAAATGACTGAATATTCAAGAGCTTCTCTTCTTCTTTTTGTTTTCTTTAGTTTCGGCCAAGTGATGAAAAAAAATAAAGCATAACTTTATTTTTATCACCTTATTTTATGTTATAAAATAACATATATTATTTTATACCATAATTTAAGTGTATAATTTATTATTATTATTAAGCACATGATGCATTAAACCAACCCCACTACCGTACACTTAAATAAAGTGGTAAAATAGACATGAAAATCCTCTACTTTAGTAATTTACAAAATTAATCACTTGGACATTCACCTACCACATATTCAAAGTTTCTCAAACAAGTCCTTTTTAGCTAATTCCACATTCAAATGACAAAATTAAGACACAATACTTTCACACATGCACTTTCACATATAATAAACATAGAATATAACATTTAATTATTTTCGTGACTCGGTTTTGTGGTCCCGAAACCACTTCCTAACTAGGGTCAAATTAGGGCTGTCACAACTCTCCCCCCTTTGGAATTTTCGTCCCCGAAAATCTTACCAGCGAATAAATTAAGGTATCATTCTTTCATGGAGTCTTCAAGCTCCCAAGTAGCTTCTTCAACTCCGTGTTTGATCCACAACACTTTTACTAACGAAATTGTCTTATTCCGGAATTCTTTCACCTCGTGAGCCAAAATACGAACCGATTCCTCTTTATAACTCAAATCAGACTGAATTTCTATATCTGATGGACTAATCACATGAGAAGGATCAGATCTGTACCGATGGAGCATCGAAACATGAAAAACGTCATGAATCTTTTCAAGTTCAGGTGGCAAAAGTAGTCTATAAGAAACTGGCCCAATCCGTTCTGAAATTTCGTATGGTCCGATAAATCTCGGGCTCAATTTGCCTTTATGGCCAAATCTGAGTACCTTTTTTCCATAGTGAAACTTTCAGAAACACTTTGCCTCTGACTTGATACTCTATGTCTTTCCGTTTCAAATTCGCATATGATTTCTGATGATCTGATGCTGCTTTCAGACTTTCACGGATCACTTTTACTTTCTGTTCGGCATCTTTAATTAAATCAACTCCGAAGATCTTATTTTCACTGAGCTCGGTCCAGAATAACGGTGTATGAATTTACGACCATACAAAGCCTCATAAGGTGCCATCTTGATGCTCGATTGAAAACTATTGTTATATGCAAATTCAACCAAAGGCAAGTATCGTTCCCACGAGGCACTAAACTCGAGGATGCAACATCTCAACATATCCTCGAGTATCTAAATAATTCGCTCAGGTGACCATCAGTCTGGCGATGAAAAGCGGTGCTAAAATGCAACTTAGTACCCAATGCTTCTTGCAATTTCTTCCAAAATCGTGATGTGAATCTCGGATCTCTATCCGACACAATAGAAGTAGGTACCCCGTGTAACCTTACAATCTGAGAAACATATAGTTCAGCTAACTTGTCAGGTGAATAATCCGTATGTACGGGAATAAAATGAGCCGACTTTGTCAATCTATCAACAACAACCCAGATCGCATCTTTCTTGCTCGGAAACAATGGCAACCCAGATACAAAATCCATCGTGACTCGATCCCACTTCCACTCGGGTATCATAATCGGCTGAAGTAATCCCGAAGGCACTTGATGTTCCGTTTTCACTTGTTGACACATCAAACATTTCGAAACAAAGTCAGAAATGTCTCGTTTCATATCGTGCCACCAATACTGACGTTTCAGATCATTATACATTTTCGTACTACTCAGGTAAACTGACATTCGGCTGCTATGAGCCTCGTTTAAATCATCGGAATAAGCTCTGAATTTCTCGGAACACATAATCGATTTCTGAACCTCAAACAATCATTGCTATCAATCAAAAACTCTGAATTCTCTTTCAAAACACATAGTGCTCGTTTTACAACTAATTCATCATCAACTTTTTGAGCTTCACGAATTTGTTGCATCAATAACGGTTTTGCTTTTAACTCAGCTACTAACACATCATCAGCGGACACAGACAGATGCACATTCATTACTCACAAAACAAACAGTGATTTAAGGCTTAAAGCATTAGCAACCACGTTAGCCTTTCCCGGATGGTAATCAATGACAAGCTCGTAATCTTTCAATAATTCTAGCCAACGTCTTTCTCTCAAATTCAAATCTCTCTGAGTGATCAAGTACTTGAGACTTTTGTGATCGGAATACACATGGCATTTTTCCCCGAACAAGTAGTGGCGCCAAATTTGCAAAGCGAAAATGATAACAGCTAACTCGAGATTATGAGTCGGATAGTTTTTCTCGTGTGGCTTCAACTGTCTCGAAGCGTACGCTATTGCATCAACATGCAGCCCAAACCATTCAGAGACGCATCACTGTAGATCACAAATTCTTTACCAGATTCTGGCTGAACTAACATTGGAGCTTCGGTCAAAAAGGTTTTTAATTGATCAAAACTTTTCTGGCACTTATCTGACCATTCAAATTTAACATTTTTCTGTAGCAACTTAGTCATCGGTGTTTCTATTATCGAGAAGCCTTTCACAAATCGTCTGTAGTTCCAGGCAAGTCCCAAAAAGCTTCGAACTTCCGTAACATTTCTCGAAGGCTTCCAATCGAGTATATAGCTGAAATTTTACTCGGATCAACTCGAAAACGCGATGCAGATACAACATGCCCCAAAAAGCTGACTTCCCTCAACCAAAACTCACATTTACTCAACTTCGCATATAACTGCTTGTCTCGCAATATCTGCAATACAAACTTCAAGTGTTCGGCATGCTCGGTTTCATCGCGTGAATAGATCAAAATGTCATCTATAAACACGACTACAAACCGATCCAAATACTATCTAAAAATCTGATTCATTAGATCCATAAAAATAGCAGGGGCATTAGTGAGCCCAAACGGCATCACTAGGAACTCATAATGTCCATACCTCGCTCTGAAAGTAGTTTTAGGCACGTCAGAGTCTCTAACTCGCAACTGATAATAACCTGATCTCAAGTCTATCTTCAAAAATACTGAGGCTCCTTTCAGTTGATCAAACAAATCGTCGATTTGCAACAACGGATATTTATTCTTTATCGTTACCCTATTAAGCTGACGATAATCAATGCACATTCTCATGGTTCCGTCTTTCTTTTTCACAAACAGCACTGGTGCACCATAGGGAGAAAAACTCGGTCGAGCAAAACCTCTATCTGTCAACTCTTGCAACTGTGATTTCAATTCTTTTAGTTCGGTTGGTGCCATATGATACGGAGCTATCGAAATAGGTGTAGTCCCTGAATACTAGTTCAATACCAAACTCTACCTCCCGAACAGGTGGTAATCCAGGTAATTCCTCGGGGAACACATCCAGATATTCACAAACCACGGGCACAGTCTTAAGTTTCTTTTCTGATTCTTTACTATCCAGTACATACGTAAGATATGTTTCACAACCCTTTTTCACATATTTCTGAGCCAACATCGAGGATATCACTACTGGTAATCCATTCAAATCGGTAGACCCAACTCGAATTATCTCATTATTTGAACATCTCAAATCAATTTTCTTTCGCTTGCAATTCGCTACTGCATCATGCACAGTTAACCAATCCATATCGAGAATGATATCAAACTCGTCAAACGGTAATAACATTAAATCAGCCGAAAAGCAAGAATCTCGGATCATCAGGGGACATTTCTTACATACTTTTTCAATTAGCACATAACGGCCCAAAGGATTTGACACCCGAATCACAAACTCAGTAGACTCAACAGGTAGAGTCTTACTGGATGCCAAAGTTTGACATACATATGAATGAGTAGAACCGGGGTCGATCAAAGCAATAACATCAGTATCAAAAAGAGTGAAAGTATCGGTAATAACATCTGGTGAAGAAGCATCCTCGCGCACGCGTATAGCGTAGGCTCTGGCAAGAGCATGAGCGTCAGAACGTACAGCAGTATCTTTGGTCCCTCTTTGATTTCCACTAGCATTACCCGCATGTCTAGGTGGTCTACCTCGTATTGCAGTGTTACTAGGTCTCCCACTCGGATTAGTATTTTGTTCAGCTAATTTCGGACAGTCTCGGATAAAGTGATCAGCTGATCCACACTTGAAACAAGAGCGGTAATGAAATCTATAGCTCCCTAAATGCCATTTACCACAATGCTTGCACTCAGATCTATCCTGACGATCATTGTCGACACTGGCAATAGAGGTGGCTCAAGTACCCACAGGGGGCCGATAACGGTCCCGTCTGGAAAAACCCGAAGTATTCTTAGATTGGGCTGAGTCATCTCTAAATTTCTTCAATGACTGATGGAAGGATTTTCTCGAAGATCTTTTACGGAACTCTCTAGCTCCATCAGTAGCTTTTATTTTCTCTTTACTGAGCTCTTCGGCTTTACAAGCTCGCTCGACAAGTACTACATACTCTTTGATTTCCAGAATATCCACCAACAGTTTGATGTCTTCATTCAACCCGTCCTTGAAGCGTTTACACATGATAGCCTCAGACGAAACACATTCCCGAGCATATCTACTAAGTCTGACAAACTTTCGTTCGTAATTGGTAACTGTCATAGAACCCTGTTTGAGCTCGAGAAATTCCTTCTGTTTCTAATCGATGAATCTTTGACTGATATATTTCTTGCGGAACTCGATTTGAAAGAATTCCCAAGTAATCCGTTCTCTCGGCACAACTGAAATCAAGGTATTCCACCAATAGTAGACAGAATCACGTAACAGAGATATAGCACATTTTAAGCACTCATCGGGTGTGCACGATAATTCATCAAACACGCGAATGGTATTATCGAGCCAAAGCTCAGCCTGCTCAGCATCATCACTGTCAGTAGCCTTGAACTCAGTAGCCCCGTGCTTTCAAATTCTATCAATCTGGGGCTTGCTCAACCTCAACGGGTCAACTACAGGAGGTTCCACAGGTGCAGGGGTTGTACTAGTCGGGGTGGGGGATGTGAAAAAGTCGGATTAGTTCAAACATATTGGGTAAACCAATCGTTCATCATAGCATAGAAGGCTTGTTTAGCCTCATCATTTTGATTACTAGCATTCGGTTGAGAGTCCATCGGCGCTGTCTTGAGCGCGGGAGCAGGCACTACACTCTCTACGTCGTCAGCTACCGCTCAACCGGGAAAGGAATTCATTACTATACGAAAAACACATTTCAACTATCAGAAATCATCACACTATCGTATTAACACTTTATGGCATGTATAGCTAGACTCACACACGCTACGTTAGTCCTAGAATCGACTAAACCGTAGCTCTAATACCAATAAAATGCAACACCCCTATAACCTGTATCCGTCACCGGAGTGGGTTATGAAGTGTTACCAATTTAAAACACTACATTTGCACATTCACATTTACATAGGTTCATTAGCAATTATATGCATAGCCAAACACAATCAAAGATCGAAATTCAGACTTATACCGACATTCAAAAGTTGCCATATTCACATGGCTTATATACAACAACATCTCAAAATATCATTCACTGAAGTCTATTCTATACATGCCATACTAGTTCCAAAACATAATAGTACCAAAATGATAGATAGTGTGACGAGTTGTTGACGATCCCCTCCCGAGCAGGTGACTGGAGTCAACAATCTATAAAATAAAGAAACGTAACAAATGGAGTAAACTTTCATAAGTAGTAAGTTTTAAGCAATGCAAACAAATAAACTCAATTATACTTCGATCATTCAATTTCTCAAGAGGCCATTTTCTAGGTATATTGCCATCATGCACATTTAGCATTCTTATTTCACTTAATCTAAATTCATATAACAGAAATAAATCAAATACTTTTGTAACACCCCTATCCCGTAACCATCACCGGAATAGGTAAGGGGCATTACCGGACTTGTAACTCATGTCGAAACAGTAAAATTTTGAACTTTTTCTTGAAATAAAGATCATTCATTTAAATAAGTACTAAGCACAACCAGGGATAAAATTTAGACTTGTCTAAGTAAACATTCAAAAGATGTCATTTTCGCATGGCTTATATACATTAACCAAAATATTCTTCCGCCACTAGTCTATTCTATACATGCCATAAGATAATCCAAAACATAGCAGTACCAAACAGTGGATAGTGATAGTGTGACAAGTTGCTGACGATCCCCGAGCAAAAGGCCAAATTCAACAATCTATAAAACAGAGAAACATAACAACAAAGTAAGCTTTTATAAGCTTAGTAAGTCTTAAAAAAAACTCTTGAACTCAAATATAACCAATTTGTTTATTTGATTCATATATATATCATTTCATTTCATATTTATAGTTACCCTCATCGGTCAAGTCAAATTGTATATCTCCCAATATCCTATAATATTTCTCCATAACTGTATACCCACATATTCATATGGCATTTTCATATTTGCTTTCCACTTTACCATCATGGTTTAATTCAAATCAAGCTTAAATATAAGCTCAGAATACATACCTGTCCAACTTAACGCGTTGAACGTATTTATTAACAATTGTTACTGTAAAGTCATATAATCTTACGCTTTACTCGGATCTTCAGCGAGACCTTTAGCTCGAATAATCCCCACACGTAGTTATCGGGTCTTGCCCGGACAAAATCTCCACACGTAGTCATCGGGTCTTACCCGGGATATATTTCCAAGTTTCATGTACATTTAATCACATGTTACGACATTCACATCGACTGTCATATTTGTAATTCATTTGCCTCATCAAATATCTAGTAATACACACCTTTCACATTTGGTCATTCGGCCACAATATACACACATCTCCTACATATTGCTCATACATATTTCATATTAGCCATTCGGCTTTACCACATATACATATCTCATACATATTTCACATTAGCCATTCGGCATTACCACATATACATATCTCATACACATTTCACATTAGCCATTCGGCTTTACTGCATATATATATCTCATACCTATTTCATATTAGCCATTCGGCTTTACCACATATACATATCTCATACATATTTCACATTAGCCATTCGGCTTTACTGCATATATATATCTCATACATATTTCATATTAGCCATTTGGCTTTACCACATATATATATCTCATACATATTTCATATTAGCCATTTGGCTTTACCACATATATATACCTCATACATATTTCATATTAGCCATTCGGCTTTACCACATATACATATCTCATACATATTTCACATTAGCCATTCGGCTTTACCACACATATATATATTTATCTTGTACATCAATTTCAGCAATGGCTTATAAGCAACTCAAATAGTTTCATCAATGTTTACAACAAAATCACATATTCACTACAAGCTGTTTTCCTGAGCAATAGTCACTAAATTATTTATAACTGGAGCTACAAAACTCCAAATCAATTGCCGTTAATTTTCCCTGAATATAGACTCATATATCTTCCATCCATAAAATTTTCAGAATTTTAGGTTTTGCCAATCAATACCATATTTTTCCTAAAGTTTCCCCTATTTCACTATTTGACTAATCTGACCACTCTTCACTATGAATCAAATTTCTCATTGTAAAGAATTCAAAATGTGTTCTATTTGATTTCATTTGAAACTAGACTCATTAAGGAGTCTAAGAATATAAATTTTATCTTATAACCATTTTTGTACAAATTATAATGATTTTCTAAAAACCGAACAGGGGATTTCGGAGTCATTCTGATACCGTCTCACTCAACTTTAAATATCTCTTTATAGGAAATTTCTTTGCTCACACGGTCTCTTTTATAAGAAACTAGACTAATTAAGATTTGATTAAATATTTTATTCAGCCTATAATTCCACACCATCAATTTATGGTGATTTTCTAAAATCACGTTACTGCTGCTGTCCTAAGCAAAATATTACAATTTGCTCTTAAATTTCCAAGTCCAAACACTTATGAACTCACCATTTGAGTTTAAAACATATCATGGCCACATCATATCTTATTAAATCAACTCATTATGTCCTATTATGATTGAATTTACTCAACGTTTAATCACTTAAAACTTACCTCGGAAGTGGTCGACGACTAGATATCCACGGCTATTCGTTTACTTTCTCTTTTCCCCTATCCGACTTTGATCCTCTTTGCTCTTAAGCTTAAGTAAAACAATAGATTTGCTTAAGTACTTAACTAATATTATTCACTTAACAATCACATTTGGCAATCACATATCATTTAATCTATATCTAAAACAATAGATTTCAATATGTATCATATTTAATAATTCATGCCATGACTCGATTTCATGCTTATTTAATTGATATCTAATTCACATTCACAAGCAAAGAGCCACTTAATTTATCATGCTTCCTTATACATGAATTTAATCATATTGCCGAATGTCCTTATGTGTAAATGGTACATACATAAGGCATATATATATATATATATTTATACCTATATATGACCATTACAATTTAAACATTTAATCATAATCGGCAAGCTTTATTTCAACTATTTAAGGTGCAAACCAATTATGTTATTCATTAACATTTCGTCATATTAAATCTTTGATTAACCAATTTAACACATACCAAAATCCAATCATACATCTAACCTTTATCTCAATACCAACCCGAGTTATAAGATTATACATTATACTAAGCATATCATTAAACATACCTATTCAATTTAGCTAATTTCATAGCCGATTAATCACCTTACCCCACATTACTCAATGCCGAATATTAACCCAACATCACAAGCATAATCACCATGAAACTTGCCTTAATACACATTTTATCCCATTGCCGAATACATATATATATCATCAAACAAATATTTATTCACATAACAACAATTCATTCACATCTCTATAAATGGTCATAATCGGACATTATAAACAAATCAACTAGTTTAGCATTCAAATTCTTCTAACCATTCCTCAATCATTTACTCAATGAACAACAATCCAAGCACATCAAAGCATAGTGGAATGTATCATTCTTCTTAAATTCAAAAATAAATGCATGGGCTAACTTCAAAATCTATTTAACAACTCAACGTTATAAACACATATTCGGCTAGGAAGAAAGATTGATAATTTAACAACCTTAGCTTAACATATAATTTCTTGTAACACATCTTTAAGCATTCTTTTATTCCATCAACTCAAAACACATTCATCACTCACAATAACTAAGTTCATATTCGGCAATGGCCTCCAATATAGTGACCGATTCTTCTGAACTAGCACCTAGTGTACACACATGATCATTTGTTTGATTCAAACACCTATCCACCAAAAATTCATCCAAATTAACAAGAACAACAACCACATTCCTTGTTATCTACCATGACCGAAACCCATATTCATTCACCAAATATCAAAAATTTAACATGGGTCCAATAAGGAACTTAGAAATTTACTAGGATTTAACTAATATTTCAAAAATTAACCAAAACTTCTTACCTTAATTAGGACCGAATGATGTTCTCCCTTTTCTTTACTTTACATTCGGCTAAGAAGAAACAAAGATGAACACTTTGTTTTCTTCCCCCTTTTTCTATTTTAATTATCATTATTTTATAATATAAAGCCATTTAGTTGCCATAATACTAATAGAAAATACATATATTTTGTATTGAATAACAACATGGCCGGCCATTATCTCAAAAGTGGATAATTTGACATGCAAGTCCACTTTTTTTTTACCATACAATATTTGGCCACTACAAATTAACCTATCACATTTTCAAGTTTCTCACATAAGTCCTTTTTAATAATTCCACATTCAAATGACAAATTAAAACACGATACTTTCACACATGAAACTTTACATATAATAAACATAGAAAAGAAAATTTATATAATTTTGTGACTCGATTTTTTTGTGGTCCCGAAACCACTTTTCGACCAGGGTCAAGTTAGGGGTGTCACAACTTTCACATACTTTCACACCTTGACCGAATGTATCATGATCATAGATATAGTTATAACATTTATTCACATATGTATCACATTATACACTTATGATTCAATTCAAATCAAACTCACAAATAAATACATAATACGTACCTAGCCAACTTAACGTATTGAATGTATTCATTTGCCATTCTAACACGAGGAATCTTAGTCTTAGACTTTTATCAAATCACCAGCATTTAGCCTGCTAGGTTTTAAACTCGAATTCATCCATCGGCATTATAGCCTACTAGGCTCGAAGGCCCGAATAGTATCTCACCGGCATTATAGCCTGCTAGGCTCAAAGGCCCGATATCATTTCACCAGCATTATAGCCTGCTAGTGTAACGCCCCCATGCCCGAAACCGTCACTGGAGTCAAGCTTGAGGTGTTACTAAACTTATCTTACCTTTTAAACAACTCTAAACCACTTATTTTAATTTTCAAAATAAACTATTTTTCTGCGTCATGGTTGCGTAAAAATTCATTTATCGACTTTCAAAACTCGAAATTAATATCCGTAATTTTTTCCTGAAACTAGACTCATATATATATCTACTAATTTTTTTCTAGAATTTTTGACTTATCCAATTAGTACAGTTTATTAGTTAAAGTTACCCCTGTTTTAGAATTCGACTGCACTGCCTCTACTTACTCTGAACCACTTTTCTCCCTGTAAAAAATTCATATGACTATACCGTTTGTTTCTATTAAAACTAGATTCAATAAGGATTCTAACCATATAAAGTAAACCACCTAATTATTTTTGTAAAATTTATGGTGAATTTCCAAATTTGGAACATGGGATCCAGAAATCGCTCTGGCCCTATTTCACTAAAACTCAGATATCTTATAAAATACAAAATCTTTACCTGTTTTGCTTATTCCATATGAAAATAGACACAATGAGATTTAATTTCATATATTATTCACCATCAAACCATGTCTCTACAATTTTTTTTGTGATTTTTCAAAGTCACGTTATTTCTGATACTTGAATCCGTTTTTAAGTTACTTTCACATTTTTCATAGTTTTCATGTGATAGTTACTACTTAATCATACATACTATTAAACATGTATATCATCAGCCATTCTATTAGCTAATCACTAGCAAGTATTTACACATCATTCATTGATCATATCATATCAAAAAAAACCAAGTTCCTATACATGCCATACACAAAACGAAACGTCTAACTATACCAATGTGATTTCTTCGATAGTGTGATCGGGTCTCCGACGTTTCCTTCGATCCCCGAGTGGCTTGATAAAAACTATAAGAAAAAGAAAATAAAGAGAGTAAGCACTAGGCTTAGTAAGCTTACAAGCAAATAAATTACAACATTCAACATAATGAATAATTATACATAATGTCACCTAGCCTCATAAACTTTCTTTACTTCTCATTTTCTACCTTCTTCTTTACTCACTTACCTTCTTTCTTACCTGACCTTTCACTATTCATAAATATAATCTACCTTGCCTTTTTCTGATAATTCACTATAATTTAACGTGTACAATGACCCGTTGAACCACTCTGAATACTAAGGATACTAGGGTCGTTCCTGTCTATCAATATCCTGCCAATGCCATGTCTTCGACATGGACTTACATGAATTATTCATGTCTCTAATGCCATATATATATCTAATATGGGCATACATGGCTCATTCCTGTCTTCAAAGTCATATATCTGATATGGACTTACATGGCTCATTTCTGTCCTGTCCTGTCCTGTCAACCCCCATATCCTAACATTCCTAAGGTTCAAACGGGGCTTCCTAATGCTTTTTCTCTGTCACTTCACCTTTAATTCGACTTTAAATATTCTTAAAAAATAAGTGTATAAATGCTGGAAATTGACAATAATAATGTAAAATAAAAGAATATTGCTTTTATTTACTGTAAACTTACCTCGATACAAAATGTGACTAAACTTTACAATTTAGTCCTTTACTTTTTCTTTTCCCCGATCTCCTCCCGAATTTCACTCTTCTTGATTTATAATAGCAAATTTAACTTATTTAATATTCACATTTATCAAAATAGTCCTTGACCCAAACTTTGGAAAAATTACATTTTTGCCCCTAAACTTTCACATATTTGCACTTTTTCCCCAAGGCTCGTAATTTAAACTTCATCATATTTTCTTATGTTTTATGACATGCTGATCATTTTTCCCTTCTATGACAACATCAAATTCACACTCTAACATGTACTTATGACTATTAGATATTTTTACCGATTAAGCCATTGTACTCGTTTTCACTTAAAACCGAGTAGCACAAGTTGTCTAACATACTTTAAAACCTCATATTCTATTATAAAACATCAAAATAAACACTTTCACCTATGGGTATTTTTCCAAATATGAACCCTAACTTAAATTATTGCTAGCATAAGCTTTATCGAGCTACCGGGACTCCGAAAACATAAAGAACATTAAAAACGGAGCTTGGAATCACTTACTATGGAGCTTGAAAGCTTGAAACAAACCCTAGCTATGGATAACTGTGACAGCCCTAATTTGACCCTAGTCGGAATGTGGTTTCGGGACCACAAAACCGAGTCATAAAATTTAGTTAAAATTTTATTTGCATATCTTATATGTGTGATAGTACTTGTATAAAAAATTGATGTTTTAATTTTATCTTAGGAATGTGAATTTTGCTTGAAAGGATCTAGTTGAGAGACTTAGAAAATTATGATAGGTAAATAAGTAAGGACCAAATAGTATTAAAATAGGAAAGTTGGGTTTGCATGTCAAAGTGCCCAATTCATGTTAAGTGGCCGGCCAAGCATGGTTCCATTCCTCCAAGTTTATGTTGTTTATTATTTAATATTGGTAAGTAAATTAAAATAAATTAAAGAAAGGAATTAAAAAGGAAAAGATGAATAAAATAAGGAGGGAAGAGGGAGTGTTCATCTTTTTTTCTTTGGGTATTGCCGTGAGTGAGGAGAAGGAAGGGAGATTTGGTTATTTGATTTTGGCTTGGAAGATGGCTAGAATGAGGTATGTATTGAATGATTCTTGAAAATCTATGCATGTTTGAGATGGTTAGTTCAAATTCTACTCATCCTATAGATTTGACTTAGGATTTTGAGGTTGAAATTCGGCCAAGAAGCTTGAAACTCTTAGTAGATGTGTTAATGTCATTAAAACCGATAGTAATGTAGGATATGGTGAGTGGTTAATTGCTTTTAACTTGAAAGTTGAGGTTAAAATGGGTTAAGTGATTGTCAAATCTAATTTAGGGGTGGAGGATTGTGTTCATGTTATATTGGATAGGTAGAGGTTGTAATGAAGTTGAAATTGTTGAATTGTTAGTTGGGTAACAAATGAAGCAATCGGCCATATGGGGTAAAAATGGGATGTTCATTTTAGTTGTTGTTTCATTTTTGTGAGAAATGGGTCAAGTGTTCATGAGATGAAATTTTGTGATTAGATGAATTAAAAGTAATAGTATAGTTGATATATATATATATAGATATACATATTCAGCCATCACTTAGGAGCTTATGTGATGTTGAGTTTCAGCTTTGCATATTCGGCTATATATACATATATATGTAAGCCCATTCGTGATATTACCTTAGGACTATGTATATATATAACCGACAAAAAATGGGAAAAACTACCAAAGGTGATTGCCGAATGTCCAAGTATGCATATGCATGTGTGATTGGATTATTGAAAGTTTGGTAATTGCATAAGGTTATTAGCCGAATAGCTAAGAACATAAGGTAGCAAGATAAAAATTTTACCATGCCGTTCCGTATGTCATAAAATCATTAAAATGTGAATATCAATATATGTAGCAAAGCGGTTGAATGAGTTAATTTATTTGTTTAAGCTCAAGATCCTAAAGGAGAGGTGTCCAACAAGGGGAAATCGAAGGTCATCGAGTAGCCGACTTGGAATTATTTTACACAACACAAGGTAAGTCATTAAGCATATAGTTGGTATTGATTTAAATGATCGTAATACCTATGCAATTGTGTTTAATGAGATGAAATGTATACAAATGTATATGTATGTAGAGATGAAATTGTCGAATGTAAAAAGGAAGTGAAGCGTATAGAGTGGCTGGTTTTCGGCACTAAGTGTGCGGGCAATAAGTGTTCACGGTTGTGAGATTGGCACTAAATGTGCGGGCTTGAAATGCATGGCACTAAGTGTGCGAGTTTAAAGTACATGGCACTAAGTGTGCGTGGTTGATTATTAAGCACTATGTGTGCGAATCCACTATATATATATATTTTCTATCAATTATTTATATTAAGGGTGCGACCTTACCGAGTCGATTTCGGACAGCGGAAAGGGTAAGTACCTTGAGTTCATGGCTAATAGGTGCTATGTTTATATTTGGAGTTGAGCGTGGTAAGTTTTGAACCTATGTGATGATTATAATTGAAGTCACGTACATAAGGTTCATCGTGGAATAGGTGAAAGTTCGTTTAGTTGTATGATTGTAACGAAAATAAAATGATGTATGGAAATGCCTCAATTATTCTATTGAATAGCATATGAAATGTCAATGTAGGACTTGGAATGAGATTGAATCGTAAGGTCTAAGAAACTATGGCATAGTTCGGTATGGATGGAGTACTTAGCCTCATTTCGTTGTTTCCTCTTGTGAAAATTTTATTAATGGATGGTAGTGTAATGCTTATGACTTACTGAGTTATATACTCATTCGGTGTTTGCTTGTCACCTATTTTAGGTTTCTTGGGCTCGACTTTTTGCGTACTCGGGACCGTCATCGAAGTCATCACACCGGCTAGCAACTTTTGGTATTTTCTTCTTAGTTGGTCTAGGAGAACATTTCGGCATGTATAGGCTATTATGTTTTGTTGAAATTTGGTATGTAAACTTTTAGCCATGCGAAAATGGCATAAATGTTCGGTTGGATTTGGTTCTATGATGTTTGGACACAAGTCTTGGTAATTCGGTTTTGGTTGAGTATTGGTTGAGGCCTACTTGGTTATTATGCCATATGTCATGGCTGATTATTTTCGGTGTTAAATTCATGATTTGGTAATAGTGTAGTAGGGAGATGCTCGGTGATGATTAGCCTTTGGCATGGCTAGTCATGGTCATAAATTGTGACATGTATGATGAATTATTAGTTAGATCAAGGAAAAATCATGAAATAGGCATAGTTTGTTTTAGTAACAGATGCTGACAGCAGCAGTGATGTGAGATTGAAAAATCACTAAAAATAGTAGAAATGGAATTAAATAATGAATAAATTATGAAATCGAAGCTTGATGAGTCTATTTTCATATGGAAGAAACGAAACGACCATATGAGCTGTATGTTAGGAGTTAATTAAATTCTTGTGAAACAGGGCCAGAGCGATTTCTGGATCCCCTGTTTTGACTTAGAAAATTCACCGTAAATTTTATCGAGATAATTAGAGGTCGTGGCTTATATTTACAAATTCAATATCGAGTCTAGTTTCATCAGAGACAAACGGCATAGGCGTTGAAGCCCTGTAAAGGGAGATATTTAAATCATAAGGTACAGAGGTCAGTGTAGTCAAACCTTGAAACAGGGGAGAATTTAACAAATAAACTGTACTAATTGTCCCAACCAAAAATTCAAAAAAAAATTCCCCCATAAAGATATATGAGTCTAGTTTCGGAGAAAATTTACGGAATTGGATTTCGAGTTTCATAACTCAAAATATGATTTTTAAAGCGACCACAATACAGTAGCCAGCTTGCCTGGAACAAAACAAAAAAAAATAGGGGGAAATAAATGAAGTAAGCCGATAACACCTCGTGTTATATTTCCGGTAACGGCCATGAGTTCGGGGTGTTACAATAACCCTTGAAATTTCGTGCTAATGAAGAAGATGATGAATTTTGAGTTATTTTTCCCTTTTTATTTCATTTAATATCCAAATGACCAAAATGCCATTCCTTATTAAACTTTCAAAAATTCCATCCATGTCCTATTTTGTCCATGAACTTAGAAATTGGTAAAATTGTTATTTAAACCCTCCTAGTTAATATTCCAAAGCAATTTCATACTAAAAACTTCTAGAATGCAAGATTTGCAAATTATTTGATTTAGTCCCTAATCTCAACTGATGTGATCCGGCTCGGTTGATTGAGTCGATTCACTTGATTGCCCGATCGTCGACGAGAAGTTTGTTCAATTTTATAGATAGATGGAGTTAGATGATTTTTTTATAGCGGAAGTTGAGAAAATGGGTTCAAAAGATGGTTTGGATAGATGTTTGATAGGCTCAGTGAAATAAAGAAATATTGTTTATAATTTAATAGTTAAAATGGAATGGAAAAATAGAACTCAAGCGAAGAACAATTCAATACTATATGAAGTATTGCCCCGGGACTTATATTGCTCAAGGTGGATTAAATGGATTGTCGAAGATGGACCTTAACCCGTTACCTATAGAGAGGTAGGAACCAAAGGTATAAAAAGGTGGATGAACGCCACACCAGGATGGTGATAAGTTCAAGAAGTCGGGTTGACGCCACTAGCGAGCTAGATAAGTCAGAACGAGACTCGTACGAAATAGGATAGGAGGAAACCTCACAATCAAGTTTTCAATAATCAAATTCTATAACCTTTTACAATAAACAAGTAAGCTATTTATAAGCCTAAAAATGCCTATTGATATTCGGCATCTATGTTGTTCACACTAACTTAAATTCTGTTCACACAGGTATTTAACATGTTCACACAAATAGCATTAAAATCCAGTTCATGCTTGAAGATGGTACATGAATTGGCCGAACCATAATGATGCTTCACTTGATGCATTCATGCATCCTTAGCCTTGAAGAATCTCCATAATTCCATGAATGTGCAGCTCTTTAATGATCCTACATCTCCCTTGGCTGAATGAGGCATTAATGTGCCTAAAATACTTGAATGGTCATCTTGAAAATGCATGAATCATGCATGAAACATCCCATGTATTTTCCCCCATAAATATGATCCATGAATCTTCAAATACATGAACTTTCAGCAACTCCCTCTTGCATGAACGTCCCAAATGCATGTGCTCCTTTAAATGCCATCCATTGAACCTCAATTGTGCATGCACACTCCCATACATTGCACCAATCCGTTCATGAACTTGCAGCAAATTAAATCAGCAAGTTAAATGCATTTCAAACACATTAAATTAGCAGCATATGAACTCAATAATTTGCACATTAAATTTGGCCATACATATTAACAATTTTAGACATATTTAAAACATCATAATTAATTAAGTATTTAATTTAGATATAATTAAAACACTTAATTAATTATTTGTCCAGATTTTAACAAATTAACTAACTTAAGATAAACAACTAATTTAACTAATGACAAATTAAATGGTTTATTTCAGCAAAATAAATGCAAGCTAAAGAAAGCTAAAAATAAGCTCATTGGGTTAAGATTGAGCTGAATTGAGCTTGAGTGAGTTGACTTGAGCTCGAGTGAGCTGGAAACGAGCTAAACGGAGCTTAACGAAATGAAATTGAACTAATTCAGCTCGCATGGATTTGCAAACAATGCTTAGGGAGCTGATCCAAAAGTGTGCCCGGGGCATGGTCGTATCATCCCCTCCCTCTTTAAAGCGATTTGTCCCCAAATCGGGCCATTTACTCGCGAAAAATCGTTGAAGATTCTGAAAGCCACAATTAACTCGGATCAAAAGAAGCTCATTCGCATGCCCTCCCTCTTTAGGAGGGTACCACTTCACATTGTCACCTTTAAAAGAATAAAACGAATTAGTGACACGATGAAGATTAAACACAAAGGAACTTTTTGAGATTTGATTCACAGTTTGAACAAATAATCCAATACCGGGGTCGAAAATAGAAATCGTTCTTACCTTTTTCTTCGATGGAAACAAACATAAATCACAAGGCATTTGATAGCTATGGTTTTGGAAGTCAACTTTCCATGGTTCGATTACCTTAGGCAATGATATAGAATGGTGTTCACCGGGGTCAAAGACAAAATTTTCTCTTGCCATTTCAATTTGATTTGGCAATTTCATGACCGACTTCATAGAAAGAGCACTAAGCAACTCAAAATCATTATCATTCAAAACATGTTCGGATCTTTTAGTCCACAGTTGAGAACATCCTCCAAAAACAAAATTTTGATTTTGACTTAACAAACCAACAAGATTCACATGGCTCATTTTCAAACTTAAAGACAAAGTATCATACAAACAAAGATTGTTTACACATTCATTAAAACAAAATTTACGATGCTTGCTTTCTTTCATGGATGATTCATAATAGCAAACTCCAGGATTAAAGACATGATTTTGACTACTCGATCCAAATGGCAAAAAGAGTCCTTTTATCTCCAACAATTTACACAAATTAAACAACGAGGGTGTTAACATACTCAAATTCAAACAAGCAAACCCTTTAAATTTCATTCGAAAAGATTTACAAAAACATGGAAATTTCACACCAAAAATTAGATAATCCACATGATCAACACAACCAAGCAGATGATATGTCAACTTTTGATCACACGATTCCAGATTTTGTTGGTGCTGATTTATTCGCTCTTCATCAAAAATCTTGCCAATGGCGTATTCATCAATACATTTCCATTCCTTTTCAACATGATCAGTGAGAATGAACATTTTATATGGACTTTCATCTTGCGCATCCAAAACATGCATTCCATTGCAAGTTAAAGATAAACAACCAATACCATCAAAATGATATTTTTCAAAAGCAAGAATCTTCTTATCATTAGACAAAACAAATGGATCATCATCAATCAAAGAATGACAAATAGCCACGTCAAAGTTCAGATTCTTTCTAAAGACCAAATCATCAACAGTGTGTCCATCAACAATCAAGTAAGGCAGAAGTGCTTTAAAATTTTCAACATTCATACCTTGCTTACCTTTTGGCATAGGCAAACTAGGATCGTTGAGAACATTACCTTTTTCAGCCAAAATGAACCTTCTCTCCTTCGAGAGGTATTGGAGTTGAAAATTATCGTCACTTGGCCTTCCGGAGACCTGAAAAGAGGAAACAAAACAAGACAAATTCTCATGTGGTTTAGTAAACAGATTCCTCACTTTTTCTTGCTCTTTTGCCTCCTTTTCTCTCGTTTTTTTTTCTAACTCATTGTCTTTTCTTTCTTTTTCAATTTTCTCTTTTTCCTTACACTTTTGTTCAATCTCAATTTCTTTTTCGATCTCTTTCTCTTTTTCACATCCTTTTTCAATCTCAATTTCTTTTTCCATGACACTCGTTTCTTTTACACTCTCGTTTCTTTCTTCAATCTCACTCTCTTTTTCAATTTCTTGTTCCTTTTCTTTCATTTCTTTTTTTCGTCTCTCGATTTCATTCCATATATGCTCATTTTCTCTCATCAACATTTCTTGTCTTTCCTTTCTTCTTATTTCTTTTTCTTTTTGCCTCGCTCTTTCATTATAGGATGGAGATGTTACAAATGAATCAGCACAAAATGACTCTCGTTGGGTATAATTGGAACGACTTTCATACAAAAAATGATCACCTCTTCGAGATTGATTCTTGGTAGATGAATACCTTGGTGCATACGAATGACTACTTGTGATTTCTCGTTCGTCACCTTGAAAAGCTTCAAACTCAAAACTTGCTTTGCTTCGTCTTGAGTTCCTCATTGAATAGGAATCATGGTATGAATCTCTTCTTGAATAATCATTGGATGTGTGCTTTCGTGATGATCTTGTCTTCGTCTCTTGACCCGGTGAGTTTGGCTTCCATCGGGCTCTTTCCTCCACTCGATCCAATCGATCATGCAACTTATCAAATTTTGATTTCACCATTCTACGCATCTCTTGCATCAAATATTGGAATTCTGATTCGGAAAATGTTTCTCGAGACATGATTAAGTAATGGAAAAGAAAATGTTAAAAAAAATAAAGAAAATAATTACCTTACCACAAACCTCACAAATTCGCTCAAAAAGAAAAAGTCACTCACTCTCGAGTTTGAACTCTCTTTTAGGCTTTTGCTCACTCTAATGTACTCACGCTCTCTTGCCTTTTACCACTCAACCTCGTCTCACAAATTCGTAATTCGTCTCGATAGACTTAATTTGCTGCTTGAGGGTCGGTTTCAAAATGGGTTACAAGGGATAATGTCGGGTGTAGGGTAGGCTAAATAAAGAAAAAAATTGGTTTAAAGTGTGGCGTTGGGATGGGTAAATAATGGTAGGAAGGGAAACTTGATGATCGGAGTAATAAGAGATGAAAATAAAACTCACAAGACTTTTCACTTTTTTTTTGTTCTTTTTTTTCTTTTTTGCTCACTTCTTTTTTTTTTGAATTTTGATTTTTTTGTGATACTCAAATACAATAGTAAGGTAAATACAAGGGAAAAAAATTAAATTACAACTCAAATTTTTTTTTGATTTTTTTTTTCACGTTTTGAACCTACTTGCGGCCTGATACGAATATCGGTACTCCTCGTTTTAGTAGCTCTGATACCAAATGATGTGATCCGGCTCGGTTGATTGAGTCGATTCACTTGATTGCCCGATCGTCGACGAGAAGTTTGTTCGATTTTGTAGATAGATGGAGTTAGATGATTTTTTTATAGCGGAAGTTGAGAAAATGGGTTCAAAAGATGGATTGGATAGATGTTTGATAGGCTCGGTGAAATAAAGAAATATTGTTTATAATTTAATAGTTAAAATGGAATGGAAAAATAGAACTCAAGCGAAGAACAATTCAATACTATATGAAGTATTACCCCGGGACTTATATTGCTCAAGGTGGATTAAATGGATTGTCGAAGATGGACCTTGACCCGTTACCTATAGAGAGGTAGGAACCAAAGGTATAAAAGGTGGATGAACGCCACACCAGGATGGTGATAAGTTCAAGAAGTCGGGTTGACGCCACTAGCGAGCTAGATAAGTCAGAACGAGACTCGTACGAAATAGGATAGGAGGAAACCTCACAATCAAGTTTTCAATAATCAAATTCTATAACCTTTTACAATAAACAAGTAAGCTATTTATAAGCCTAAAATGCCTATTGATATTCGGCATCTATGTTGTTCACACTAACTTAAATTCTGTTCACACAGGTATTTAACATGTTCACACAAATAGCATTAAAATCCAGTTCATGCTTGAAGATGGTACATGAATTGGCCAAACCATCATGATGCTTCACTTGATGCATTCATGCATCCTTAGCCTTGAAGAATCTCCATAATTCTATGAATGTGCAGCTCTTTAATGATCCTACATCTCCCTTGGCTGAATGAGGCATTAATGTGCCTAAAATACTTAAATGGTCATCTTGAAAATGCATGAATCATGCATGAAACGTCCCATGTATTTTCCCCCATAAATATGATCCATGAATCTTCAAATACATGAACTTTCAGCAACTCCCTCTTGCATGAACGTCCCAAATGCATGTGCTCCTTTAAATGCCATCCATTGAACCTCAATTGTGCATGCACACTCCCATACATTGCACCAATCCGTTCATGAACTTGCAGCAAATTAAATCAGCAAGTTAAATGCATTTCAAACACATTAAATTAGCAGCATATGAACTCAATAATTTGCACATTAAATTTGGCCATACATATTAACAATTTTAGACATATTTAAAACATCATAATTAATTAAGTATTTAATTTAGATATAATTAAAACACTTAATTAATTATTTGTCCAGATTTTAACAAATTAACTAACTTAAGATAAACAACTAATTTAACTAATGACAAATTAAATGGTTTATTTCAGCAAAATAAATGCAAGCTAAAGAAAGCTAAAAATAAGCTCATTGGGTTAAGATTGAGCTGACTTGAGCTTGAGTGAGTTGACTTGAGCTCGAGTGAGCTGGAAACGAGCTAAACGGAGCTTAACGAAATGAAATTGAACTAATTCAGCTCGCATGGATTTGCAAACAATGCTTAGGGAGCTGATCCAAAAGTGTGCCCGGGGCATGGTCGTATCATCAACTTAAGCACTTTATGCATAGAATTTCATCACGATATTTTCACACAATCATGCAATCATATCATGAACCTCAAAATAATAATAAAATAAATTTTTCTACCTCAGATTTGTGGTTTCGTAACCACTGTTCCGTTTAGGCCCTATTTCGGGATGTTACATTTCTCCCCCCTTTAGGGATTTTTGTCCCCGAAAATCTTACCTGTGAAGAGATTTGGGTACTGTTTTCGCATAGCCTCTTCGGGTTCCCATGTAGCCTCGTCTACCCCATGTCTATTCCATAGTACTTTCACAAGTGCAATACTTTTGTTCCTTAATTGCTTTACCTCTCGAGCTAGAATCTTTACCGGTTCTTCACCGTAAGTCATGTCTGGCTGAATCTCAACCTCTGCCTGAGAAATCACATGTGACAGATCTGAAAGATAACGACGTAGCATAGACACATGAAATACATTATGAATCTTCTCTAACTCAATCGGCAAAGCTAACCAATATGCTAATGGTCCGACTCTCTCAATCACTTCAAATGGTCCAATAAAACGTGGACTTAGTTTGCCTTTCTTGCCAAATCTAAGAACTTTCTTCCATGGGGATCTTTAAAAAAAACTTTGTCACCAACTTGATACTCAATCTCTTTTCTCTTCAAATCTGCATACGACTTTTGTCTATCTGAAGCTGCTTTCAAGCAATCTCTGATGATTTTTTCTTTCTCTTCTGTTTCCTTAACTAGATGAACCCCGTAAATCTGATTTTCCTTAAGCTCTGTCCAATACAAAGGTGTACGACATTTACGTCCATAAAAAGCTTCATAAGGTGCCATTTTCAAACTCGACTGATAACTATTATTGTAGGCAAACTCTACTAATGGTAAATATTTTTCCCAACTGCCTTGAAATTCCAGTACACAACATCTAAGCATATCTTCAAGTACCTGAATAACTCTCTCTGACTGACCATTGGTTTGAGGATGGAAAGTTGTACTAAAACTCAACTTAGTGCCCAAAGCCTCCTGTAATTTCTTCCAAAATTGTGAAGTAAATCTTGGATCTCTGTCTGAAATGATCGATAATGGTACCCCGTGTAGTCTAAATATCTCTGAAATATACAACTCGGCCAACTTGTCAAGTGAATAATCCATACGAACTGGGATAAAATGAGCCGACTTCGTTAACTTATCAATCACAACCCATATTGCATCTTTCTTTCTTGGTGTCAACGGCAATCCTATCACAAAATCCATAGTAACTCGATCCCATTTCCACTCAGGGACTATCACAGGCTGCAATAAACCTGAAGGTACCTGATGTTTGGCCTTTACCTGCTGACAGATCAAGCACCTAGAAACAAACTCTGAAATGTCCCTTTTCATTCCTACCCACCAGTACATTTTCTTCAAATCATTATACATCTTTGTACTACCTAGATGAATAGACAAAGAACTACTATGTGCTTCCTGTAAGATCTTTCAAATAAGCTCATCATTCTTCGGTACGGATACCCTGTCTCAGAACATCAAACAATCGTCAGAACTGATCTGAAAATCTGACTCTATATCTGACCCACACTGATCTCTTTTGGCTAACAACTCACTGTCATTTTTCTGAGCTTCACAAATTTCTTCAAGAAACATCGGTTTAGCTCTCAACTCAGCTAAGATAAAACCATCATCTGATAAGGCTAGACTAGTGTTCAAAGCTCTTAATGCAAATAAAGATTTCCTACTCAAAGCATCAGCAACAACGTTTGCCTTACCTGGGTGATAATCGATCACTAGCTCATAATCTTTAATCAACTCTAACCATCTTCTTTGCCTCAAATTCAAATCTTTTTGAGTCATCAAATATTTCAAACTTTTGTGATCAGTGAATATGTGGCACTTCTCACCGTACAAATGATGTCTCCAAATCTTCAGCGCAAAAACAATGGCAGCTAGCTCTAAATCATGTGTCGGATAGTTCTTCTCATGTGGCTTTAGCTGTCTAGAGGCATAAGCAATTACCTTCCCTTCCTGCATAAGTACACAACCAAGTCTATCCATGGACGCATCACTGTAAATCACAAACTCCTTACCTGGTTCTGGTTGTACTAAAACAGGTGCTTTAGTTAACAATGCTTTTAACTTGTCAAAACTCTGTTGACACTTCTCAGTCCATTCAAACTTGACATCCTTTCGCAGCAATCTTGTCAGCGGGGTAGCTATCATGGAAAATCCCTCTACAAATCATCTATAATATCCGGCAAGACCAAGAAAACTTCTAACTTCTGATACATTTCTAGGAGACTTCCAATCAACAATGGCTGAAATCTTGCTCGGATCAACCTTAATACCTTCACCTGAGACAATATGTCCAAGAAAACCAACTTCTCATAACCAGAACTCACTTTTGCCGAACTTGGCATACAACTGATTATCTCTCAGAATCTGTAAAACTGTTCTCAAATGCTTTGCATGCTCAGTCTCATCATGAGAATAAATCAAGATATCATCAATGAACACAATTACAAACTTATCCAAGTACGGTCTAAAAATTTAGTTCTTTAAGTCCATGAAAATGGCAGGAGCATTAGTCAAGCCAAATGGCATCACAAGGAACTCATAATGACCATACCTAGTCCGGAAAGCAGTCTTCAGAACATCTGACTCTTTAACTCGTAACTGATAGTATCTGGATCTCAAATCTATCTTGGAGAACACAGTAGCTCCCTTCAATTGATCACACAGATCATCAATTCTAGGCAATGGATACTTGTTCTTTACTGTTACCTTGTTAAGTTGCCGATAATCTATACACAATCTCATCGATCCGTCCCTCTTTTTCACAAATAGCACTGGTGCACCCCATGGTGAACTACTGGGTCTTACAAAGCCTTTATCTGTTAATTTCTGCAACTGAGCTTTCAATTCTTTCAATTCCAATGAAGCCATTCTATAAGGAGCAATAGAAATGGGCGTGGTACCTGGAATCAACCCAATACCAAACTCAACTTCTCTAACAGGAGGCAAACCTGATAGTTCTTTCGGAAACACATCGGGAAACTCACATACCATAGGCACTGATTCAATTTTCAATTCTGGATCTTTAGTGTTCAACACAAAAGCAAGATAAGCTTCATACCCTTTTCTCAAACATTTCTGAGCAGACATAACAGAAATTATGGGAAATGAACTATCTGACTCTTCTGAATTAACCCGAAGAAATTCACCATTTTCACACTTCAACTCAATGAATTTCTTTCCACAATTCACTATCACATCATGTGTAGTCAACCAATCCATACCAAGAATCACATCAAACTCATCAAATGGCAATAGCATGAGATCGGCCGGAAAATAGTAGCCTCTAATCATCAAAGGACAATTTCTACATACTTTATCTACTAATGCATGCTTGCCTAATGGATTCGATACTTTAATCTCAAATTCTGTAGATTCTATAGGCATACTTATACTAGGCATCAATTTCTTGCAAACATATGAATGAGTTGAACCCGGATCAATCAAACCAATGACATTAATATCATGTAGAGAAAATGTACCCGTAATCACATCGGGGAAGGATGCCTCTTCGCGTGCGCGAATAGCATAAGTCCTTGCAGGGGCTTTAACATCTGGTCTCACAACCGAATCTCTTGAGGTACCTCTGTTACTTGCTCCTACTCCCGGTTGCCTCAGTGATCTGCCTCTAGTAAAAGCATTTCTGGATCTAGCACTCTGTGTTATCTCTCGATTAGCCACCTCTGGACATTCTCGTACAAAATGATCTAGAGCACCACATTTATAACAAACATTTTCGCCTACCCGACAAGGACCATAATGAAGTCTACCACACCGTGGACACCCTGATCTACCCTGTCCAACATTACCTACACTCGTAGTCGATGTGGTCTGAGCCTTCAGATCCTTAAATCTGCTGCCTCTATTCTGACTAGAATACCTGGCTGAGAAACTAGATCTAGTAGAAAACTCCTTTGGCCTTTTGGATGTAGCCTGGAATGACCTGCTCATCTGTCTCTTCCTTATATCTTGTGTCTCTGTCTCAACTTTGCCTTTTCTTTTTAACAGCTCCTCTGCCTTACAGGCTCTCTCAACTAAAATAACGAACTCTTTTATTTCTAGGACACCCACTGACAGTCGGATATTATCATTTAACCCATCCTCAAACCTCTTACACATGATAGCCTCTGTGGACACACATTCTCAAGCGTATTTACTAAGCCTGACAAATTCGCGCTCATAATCGGTCACCGTCATATTACCTTGTTTCAATTCCAGGAATTCCTTTCTCTTCTGGTCAATAAACCTCTGACTGATGTACTTTTTACGAAATTCCTCCTGAAAGAAATCCCAAGTGACCCTCTCATTTGGTACAATTGATACAAATGTCTTCCACAAGTGGTAGGCTGAGTCTCTAAGAAGTGATACTACACATTTCATACATTCCTCGGGTGTACAAGATAATTCGTCAAAGACTCTGATAGTATTTTCTAACCAAAATTCTGCTCTTTCTGCATCATCATCTTTTGTAGCTCGAAACTCTTCGGCTCCTTGTTTTCTGATCTTATCAACTGGTAGTTTTTCTCTTATAACCGTACCTATGACTGGGGGAGCTACATGGGTGGTCTGATGATCATGAGGGGGTGGAGTTCTAACAGCCGGATTCGTACAAACGAACTCGGCAAACCAATCATTCAAAGCTTGGAAGAGAGCTTCTCGAGTCACTCCTCCCTGATCAACTGTTACTGGCCTATTCTTAGATGGCGCTGCCCCTTCCGCGAGAGCAGGCGCATTACTTTCGACATCATCATCACCAGCTCGCTAGGGATCCATTACTATAAAACAAAATATTTAAATTCGTCAGGAGTCGTCACACTATCAAAATACAGGTATGGCATGTATAGCTAGACTTTTACTCACACTAACTGTTCCAAGAACCGACTAAACCTGCTCTGATACCAATAAATGTAACGCCCCCATGCCCAAAACTGTCACCGGAGTCAAGCTTGAGGTGTTACTACACTTATCTTACCTTTTAAACAACTCTAAACCACTTATTTTAATTTTCAGAATAAACTGTTTTTCTGCGTCATGGTTGCTTAAAAATTCATTTCTCAAGTTTCAAAACTCGAAATTAAGATCCATAAATTTTTCCTGAAACTATACTCATATATATATCTAGTAATTTTTTTCTAGAATTTTTGACTTATCCAATTTGTACAGTTTATTAGTTAAAGTTACCCCTATTTCAGAATTAAACTGCACTGACCTCTACTTACTACGAACCACTTTTCTCCCTGTAAAACAATAATATGACTATACCGTTTGTTTATATTAAAACTAGATTCAATAAGGATTCTAACCATATAAAGTACACCACCTAATTATTTTTTTAAAATTTATGGTGAATTTCCAAATTTGGAATAGGGGATCCAGAAATTGCTCTGGCCCTATTTCGCTAAAACTCAGATATCTTATAAAATACAAAACCTTTACCTATTATGCTTATTCCATATGAAAATAGACACAATGAGATTTAATTTCATGTATTATTCACCATCAAACCATGTCTCACCAATGTTTTTTGTGATTTTTCAAAGTCACGTTATTTCTGATACTTGAATCCATTTTTAAGTTACTTTCACATTTTTCATAGTTTTCATGTGATAGTTACTACTTAATCATACATACTATTAAACATGTATATCATCAACCATTCTATTAGCTAATCACTAGCAAGTATTTACACATCATTCATTGATCATATCATATCAAAAGAAACCAAGTTCCTATACATGCCATACACAAAACGAAACGTCTAACTATACCAATGTGATTTCTTCGATAGTGTGGTCGGGTCTCCGACGTTTCCTTCGATCCCCGAGTGGCTTGATAAAAACTATAAGAAAAAGAAAATAAAGATAGTAAGCACTAGGCTTAGTAAGCTTACAAGCAAATAAATTACAACATTCAACATAATGAATAATTATACATAATGTCACCTAGCCTCATAAACTTTCTTTACTTCTCATTTTCTACCTTCTTCTTTACTCACTTACCTTCTTTCTTACCTGACCTTTCACTATTCATAAATATAATCTACCTTCCCTTTTGCTGATAATTCACTATAATTTAACGTGTACAATGACCCGTTGAACCACTCGGAATACTAAGGATACTAGGGTCGTTCCTGTCTATCAATATCCTGCCAATGCCATGTCTTCGACATGGACTTACATGAATTATTCCTGTCTCCAATGCCATATATATATCTAATATAGGCTTACATGGCTCATTCCTGTCTTCAAAGCCATATATCTGATATGGACTTACATGGCTCATTTCTATCCTGTCCTGTCCTGTCCTGTCAACCCCAATATCCTAACATCCCTAAGGTTCAAACGGGGCTTCCTAATGTTTTTTCTCTGTCACTTCGCCTTTAGTTCGACTTTAAATATTCTCAAAAAATAAGTATATAAATGCTGGAAATTGACAATAATAATGTAAAATAAAAGAATATTGCATTTATTTATTGTAAACTTCCTCGATACAAAATGTGACTAAACTTTACAATTTAGTCCTTTACTTTTTCTTTTCCCCGATCTACTCCCGAATTTCGCTCTTCTTGATCTATAATAGCAAATTTAACTTATTTAATATTCACATTTATCAAAATAGTCCTTGACCCAAACTTTGGCAAAATTACATTTTTGCCCCTAAACTTTCACATATTTGCACTTTTGCCCCAAGGCTCGTAATTTAAACTTCATCCTATTTTCTTATGTTTTATGACATGCTGATCATTTTTCCCTTCTATGACAACATCAAATTCACACTCTAACATGTACTTATGACTATTAGATATTTTTACCGATTAAGCCCTTTTACTCGTTTTCACTTAAAACCGAGTAGCACAAGTTGTCTAACATAATTTAAAACCTCATATTCTATTATAAAACATCAAAATAAACACTTTTCACCTATGGGTATTTTTCCAAATATGAACCCTAACTTAAATTATTCTAGCATAAGTTTATCGAGCTACCGGGACTCCGAAAACGTAAAGAACATTAAAAACGGGGCTTGGAATCACTTACTATGGAGCTTGAAAGCTTGAAACAAACTCTAGCTATGGATAACCCTTGAAATTTCGTGCTAATGAAGAAGATGATGAATTTTGTGTTATTTTTCCCTTTTTATTTCATTTAATATCCAAATGACCAAAATGCCCTTCCTTATTGAACTTTCAAAAATTCCATCCATGTCCTATTTTGTCCATGAACTTAGAAATTGGTCAAATTGTTATTTAAACCCTCCTAATTAATATTCCAAAGCAATTTCATACTAAAAACTTCTAGAATGCAAGTTTTGCATATTATTCGATTTAGTCCCTAATCTCAACTTAAGCACTTCATGCATAGAATTTCATCACGAAATTTTCACACAATCATGCAATCATATCATGAACCTCAAAATAATAATAAAATAAATTTTTCTACCTCAGATTTATGGTTTCGCAACCACTGTTCCGTTTAGGCCCTATTTCGGGATGTTACAGCTAGGCTCAAAGGCCCGATATCATTTCACCAGCATTATAGCCTGCTAGGCTCGAAGGCCCGATTAGTATCGTACGATATTCAAATCAACAAGTTTCATATAACACAATCACACCAAAACAAGTACTAGCATCATTCGAATATATCATCCTACATTTTATTCACTTTTAATCATTCACACTTATCATTTGATAGTTTACACATAACATCTCACTCATATTCATCTAACACTTATCATTTGATCATAAAAGCATATCACATTTTACTTCCTTATTATATTTGCCATTCGGCCATATACGTATATTACAAGTAATACTTAATTCTCATAATATATCATGTCATTATTGAATATTATTTATGTTTAACTACTTAAAACTTACCTCGAATATTTTCGAACAGTCTCCGATCGGCTATTCAACTACTTTCTCTTTTCCCCTGTCCAACATTGGTTCTCTATGCTATTGAGCTAATTCAAACAAATTTAACTTATTAAAGTCCCATCATGCTAGCTTATGGTTGAATATGACAAGAAATTTAAATTTTATAGGTCATATAGTTACTTTTAGCTCAAATACAAAATGGTCATACGCATTTTTAATCACATTAAGCAATTTAATACAATTAATTTAATATTTCCTCATGTACACCTTTATGACCGAATACACATATCAAATAAGTCACTTACCTTAACACATAACCCACATAGCCAAAGTACATATAACCCTAATGACCGAATATGTATATCACCAAAATTCCTATGACTTAACCTTTAACCTTCATAGTCGAATATATAGCTCATCAAATAGATATTTATTCTCGTTCCCATATCACATATTGATCAACTAGACCATGCATTAGCCTTTGGCACATTCGGACATTAAAGTAATAACCTATTTAACATTCAAGCATTTTATACTAAAATTCCTCCCGAGGCCGAATTCATATAAAACCTTTAATGCTCATACAAAGTTTATATTTTAAATAATTTATACACACACCATTAACATAATATCAATTAACTAAGCACTTTAACAAATTTTCTTTAACTAAACACACATTCGGCAATGACAAAGACAATTTAACAAACCTTAAATTCAACTTATAACAATATATACTCAATATTCAAAGCATTTAAAATCACTTCATCAAAATTTTACATCATGGCTGAATGCTCCTTTTTAAACCATTTATCCTCACAAAGCATAAATTTCACCATTAAACTTACAAGCCAAGTTATCTAAATAGACCATCTATACATAAGTACCAAGCCTCAAACTTAATTTATAACTATCTAAATCATTTAAAACATCCAACACAAAATTTTCTTTGCATTTCATACTATAGCCGAATGCCCATTCCAAACAATTGAGCCACACATAATTCAAATTTCAAAATTTAAACTTATAAACTTACAATCACATGGATTTTAACATTATAGTCCATCAAACTTTCATTCATCAATTTCTATCATCAAATACAAAATTTTTGCAATTTCCTATCATGACCGAATGCACAATTGACCAACATTTAACAAATTAATTCATGGGTTTAAAGTAGAACCAAGAGAGGAACTCAAAAACATGAAATTTCAACCAAACTACCATGAAATTACCTTGAATTTATCTCCACCAAATGACCGAATATTCAAGAGCTTCTCTTCTTCTTTTTGTTTTCTTTAGTTTCAGCCAAGTGATGAAAAAAAAATAAAGCTTAACTTTGTTTTTATCACCTTATTTTATGTTATAAAATAACATATATTATTTTATACCATAATTCAAGTTTATAATTTATTATTACTAAGCACATGATCCATTAAACCAACCCCACTACCGCACACTTAAATAAGGTGGTAAAATAGACATGCAAATCCTCTACTTTAGTAATTTACAAAATTAATCACTTGGACATTCACTTACCACATATTCAAAGTTTCTCAAACAAGTCCGTTTTAGCTAATTCCACATTCAAATGACAAAATTAAGACACGATACTTTCACACATGCACTTTCACATGTAATAAACATAGAATATAACATTTAATTATTTTCGTGACTCGGTTTTGTGGTCCCGAAACCACTTCCCGACTAGGGTCAAATTAGGCCTGCCCGTAGACGACACTTTCTTTTTAACACAACCATGGCGCAAGCCTGTGTGGCCTGCCCTTGTACAACTTTGAGCTAAAATTTTGAGTGCAGGGGACACACGGCCATGGCACACGCCCATGGGAGAGAACCGTGTGTCACACACGGCCTAGACACACGCCCTTTCTTCCTCTTATGCTTAGTGGTCCAAATTTGAGAGAAGAAATGATTTTACACTTGTAAATAATCTTAATAAAGCTAGTTGTATGGAAACCTCATATCATTGGTTTCTCACATGAAAGGTTATTTTCCATTTAGTGTTATGGGTTCTCATGTCATTTTAACTCATCCGAAATTGGCTCGTTCATGTGACTCAATTCCAATTGGTAGCAACCCATCATTTGTAAATAAAACCATGCATAAATCGTAGGTCACAGTCTACTTCCATTTAGCCAATTTTCATGGCATATGCAAAAAGATAAATATATTTTACATGACCTCACTTGATAAAACAAATGACACATATATCTAAATACCCAAAAATACTATACATGCCATTGAGCAAAATGAACAAAGTCTCTATACCAAAGCTTGTCTAGTTGATAGTGTGTTTACTCTCCAATTATCTTCCAGTCTTTATGAGTCCTCGAGCTCTACGAGACGGGGAAAAAGAGAGGGGTAAGCATTTTCATGCTTAGTAAACTCGAACAACCAGAAAGTAAACTTACTAAGTATTTAGCATACATCCATACTAAAATCATGAAATCATAAATTATTAAATGATTTCCTATCACGTGCACTCAATCAATAAGTTAGTCACATAACAAAGCATCATATAATTTACGTAGATGAGTCATCATTCATCATCTTATTGACTTATATTATATTAATCTCGTTAAGTTTCTAGAAAATCTCGATGGAATACCCATTATCCGTCAATTCTTATGAATGATCATTTCAAATATATGCACTCCCGCAAACCTCACATCTCATCGCAGGATTACCAGTCCAGGCTAAATCCCCCATATCATAAACGCATAAGGTGATGTCGGGATTGCCAATCCAGGCGAAATCCCTTATAGCGACAAACACCGCTAATGAGCTCGGATCTGAACTACCAGTCCAGGCTAAATCCTCAATGCACATATATTTTTCGGGAGGCTCGATCATTCGAGGAACACCTGTCCGGGCTAGATCCTTTCCATACTTGAGATCACGGATTACCCGTCTGGGCTAAATCCTTACTGCAACACATGTAGGATCTCTTTACACATATCAATGAGGGTTTATCCATCGAATTTCCTTTGTCACCCTCATTGAAGACATTTTTCACATGTTACCATCAAATATGCATTTCCATAATATTTCATGCTAATAATAAATGCAATCATCATACATTCATAAATCATTCAATTGTGCATATTAGGGGTTTACATTAAGTTACCCGAACTTAACTGATATTCTTTTCAGAGTTGTGTTTTGGTTATTCCGAAACCTTGCGTTTACCACGATCGACCTCCGAAATTTGTTCCTCGGGGTCTATATCTATAGAATTAACTCATTAATTCACTACATTATGCATTTCAAGTTTAATATCTACCCCCGGTCCAAATGACCATTTTGCCCCTAACCTTTCACATTTTTATGACTTAGTCCCTAGGCTCGTATAATGAAACTCATGCACTTTCTATCTTACCCAAGCCTAGCCAAACACTTTTCCTTCTTATGGTAGCCCACATTATCCATTATTTTCTCATTTCTACCACATTTACATCTTTTACAAAATAGTCCCTATAAGGGTTTTTCATGAAAATCAACTAGGAAAAGATGTTTAATACACATTCATCTTTCATATTCCTCCATAATCCATCAAAATACAAGCAACTCATGCATGGGTAAATTTTTAAACATGAACCCTAGCTTGAAATATGGGTAAAAATGGAGAGAGCAAGCTACCCGGATTTCAAAATACGAAGAGCATGAAAAACGGGGCTTGGGAGCACTTACTATTAAGCTTGGAAAGCTTGAAAACCCTAGCTATGGTGACTTGGGAATTTTTACTGGATGAAGGAGGAAATGAGCTGATTTTGGTTCATTTTTCCCATTTTATTTCATTAAAAAGCCAAATGACCAAAATGCCCTCATGCCCTTTCTTTAAAATTTCATCCATGCAAGCCCATTTTTGTCCAAAAATTTAGAATTTGGGTAAATTTCTCTCGAAGAACTTCTAATTCATAACCCAAATCAATTTCATACAAATTGCTTCTAGAAATCAATTTTTTGCAATTTATTCAATTTAGTCCCTAATTTCCAACTGAACACCTTGCTCAAAGAATTTCTTTGTGAAACTTTAACACATGCTTATACTCATTTCTAGGCCTCATAATAATCATAAAATAAATATTTTTATGTCATATTTGTGGTCCTAAAACCACTATTCTGACTAGGCCCTATTTCGGGATGTTACACGAGAACATTGTTAATCAAAACATTAGACCTGGTTTAGCCTACATCGGACAAGAAATTCTTGATTTTTAAGTGATGTGTCATTAAATGGATTGTGATGCGTTTTAAGACTAAAAGGCAATGTGATAGCTCGATGTTTCCAATGTTATAACCAGATCTGAGTATTTGATAGTATAGATGGTTAAAGTTGTTGAAAAATGATGAGATAGTAATTGTATGATCTTTGAGAAAATCAAAATACAGTTACTAGGGCTTGGATAGAAAATCCAGAGCTGATACAGAAAGTCATAAGAAAACTCACAAGAGTAATGTATTGGTGTTCGAGTTTGGAACTCGACATTTTTTATCTTTGTGCTTGAATACATGAAATGTTATCAAGATTAAAGTCGAATATCAGGTAATGTCAGAACGATTCTCACCAGTGGTGGTAATTGAATGGAAATGAGAATGAGATTACTATGGATTTCATATCAGGATTATTCTTATCTTTGAGAGAGAAAGATGTTATGTGGCTTGTTGTTAAGTATTTGATAAATCTGCAAATCATGTCGTTATGTCCTGAATTTTCGCTCATCAGACTTATGAAATTAAGTATCTTTGAGATTGTTGAATTTCTTAAACTGGTAGTTTTTGTTAAACAGATTGAGATCTGGGATTTATATCGTGAATTATTGAAAAAGCTAAATAAGGCTTTGAATTTTAAAGATGACCAGAGGTTGAATCAATAAACTATTAGGCTATATAAAATAATAGAGAACTTAAGGCCATGATGATAGGGTTGGCTACGCCATTTAAATCTGAGAGGATTCAAGTATCATGTGTATATATGTTCTGTGACGGTATGGATTCGACCCTTGTGTACATGAATTCTCTGGTAGAGGTCAAGATTCGGTTGATGTGTCGTATAACAAAGAATTGCTCATGACTTTTGTATGAGAAATTTAAAAGCTAAGAGTTAAGCATAGCCTGAGTAAAAGTTCTTTAGCAACAATTATGAGATAGTGGAGTTTATGTGAAAACCAAACCACACTTCTGATAAGATTTTCAGGGACGAAAATCCCTAAAGAGGGAGAGTTGTAACATCCTGAATTAGGGCCTAGTCAAAACAATGGTTTTGAGACCATAAAATCTGAAATAGAAATAATTATTTTATGACTGTTATAAGGTTTATGATATGTGTGTATGATTGTGTGAAAATTTCATGAAGAAATTCTATATGAAAAGTGCTTAATTTGACTTTAAGGACTAAATTCAATAAATTGCAACACTTATTTTCTAGAAGTTTTTAGCATGAAATTGAATTGGATCATTAATTAGAGGTCCTTAAATAGTAATTTGACCAACTTCTAAAAATTTGGACAAAAATGGACATGCATAGTAAAAATTCCAAAAAAAAGGCTTTAGGGGTAATTTGGTCATTTAGTGATTAAATGGAGGAAAAGACAAATTAAAAGCCAAAATTTGTCCATCTTCTACCCCATGGCCATGTGAACCAAGGATAACACCATGGCTAGGGTTTTCAAGCTTCCAAGCTCAATAGTAAGTGTTCCCAAGCCCTGTTTTTAATGTTCTATGCATTTTTTAAGTCCTTGTAACATGATCTACTCATTTCTACCCAAATTTTTAGCTAGGGATCCTATTTAAAATTTTTCCCATGCATGACATGCTAGTATTTTTAAGATTAATGGAAGAATATGAAAGATTGAAGTATGTTTAACAACTTTTCCTAGGTATGTTTAACAACTTTTCCTAGGTAATTTTTCATGAAAACACCTAGAAAGGACTAAACTGTAAAAGTTGTAAAATGGGTAGTAAATGTGTGAAATGAAAGAGAAATGTGGGCTGCTACAAGAGTAATAAAGGTTCGGCGAGGCTTAAAGTACAAGAAAAACAAACACATTTCATTTTACGAACCTAGGGGCTAAATTACAAATATGTGAAAGTTTAGGGGTAAAAATGCAAATTTGTAAAAGTATATTTTTGGATCATTTTGAATAATGTGAGTAATAAATAAGCTATATTTGAAATGTTAGATCAAGAAAATCGAGATTCGGGCTTAAATTAGGAAAGTACGAGATTATGGACTAAAATGGAATAATTAGCTGTGGTCGAATTCGAGGTAAGTTCGTACGTCAATAATAATGCAATGTTACACTTGGATGTTCATGCTTGATATTACATGAATTGTAAGTGCATATGCAAATAATGTGATGTTGTAGCATGTTTTTAATGTTTTGGTATTATGTGATAAATGTTTTCTTGTTATTATGAGTTATATACTTATTGGTTGTTATGAAAACATAAATGATAATTGGCCATTACATATGACATCACGAGAAAGTATGACAAATTATGCCTTGTACAAGTGAGGAAAATCCCGTTTAAACCTTAGGAATAGTCTAGGATAAAAGTGCCACGTCTCTATGAATTTTGAAATTCGACCTCATTGAGTTGGTCCGGGTTCATGATATGTATGAGGCATCGAGCTCATTGAGTTGGTCCGAGTTCATTATGGGTACGAGCATCCGATCTCGTTGAGTTGTCCAAGTTCATTATGGATGTGTGTAACGGCCCGATTTTGGGCCCAGTCAGAACAGTGGTTTTGGGACCACTAATTTGAGGTGAGAGAAATTATTTTAATATTATTTTATGTGTTGTGACATGATTATATGAGAGCATGAAAATTTTGGTGAATTAATTTTAGCGATTTCATGCTTAGTTGAGAAAAAGGACTAAATCGCATAAAGTGCAAAAGTCCTATTTTGATAGCTACGGGTGTCAAATAGCTAGAGAACTAAAATTGGGGGTCTTTAAAGAGCAAATAGACCCCTAATACATAGACTGGTTGGCCATAGAGACAAGAATGGTAAAAAAAAGTCAAAGATTAGGTAGATTTGGTAACTAAATTGGCTTTGAATAAAATAAAACAAAAAGAGAATTATATCATATTTTCTTTCATCTTCTTCCCATCGAAAATATAAGCCATAAGAGGGCTTTGAAGCTTGAAAAATTTCAGCCACTTAATATCTCTACAAGTAAGTGATTTTGACGGTTTTCTTGATGATTTTTGTACTTTTAGAACCCTTGGAGCATGAGCTTTCAAATAAGAGACTATTTTGCAAAATGGTTGAAAGTCTAGGGTTTTACCATGAGAGTGTTCATGTTGTTTTCTGAAATTTTATGGAAGGAAATGAATCATGGTTGTGAAATAAACAACTTTTGTGAAGTAGTTTTCATAGAAACCCTAACTAAGGACCGTTTTGCATTAGTTGTAAAATAGTTGATAAATGTGTGAAATAATGAGAATTGTGAGCTGCTCCTAATATAAAAAGTATTCGACTAGGCTTCATTAATGAGAAAATGTGATAAAAATTGATTTCGGGTCTAGGGGTAAAATGGTCATTTTGCCTAATTATAAATTGTTGAGTACCTAGATAAATAAAATGATTAAATTTGTGATTTTTATCATTATAGATCAAGAATTACAAAATTCGAGCCTAAACCGAGGAAAAGCAAAACAAGTGGACTAAGCCGAATTAATCGTCTACATTTCGAGTACCGAGGTAAGTTGTATGTAAATAATACAACTACATTGTTATTGTATGTGTTTGAATTGATATAGCATAAATTGCTTGTTTGTAGAAATGATTATGTATGATGGATATCGAGATAGTAGAGCTTCTATCTGAACCTTAGGAAATACATCGGATATTCATGCCATGACATTTGGGTTATTTGTGTGCTAGTGTAAGACATGTCTAGGACATGCATCAGTATTGAGACGAGAGCTAGTGTAAGACATGTCCGGGACATGCATGGGCCTCAAGATGTAAGCCAGTGTAAGACATGTCTGGGACATGCATCGGCTATGAGATGTGTCAGTGTAAGACCATTTCTGGGACATGGCATCGGTACGAATATGTGAGAGATAGTGTAAGACCATGTCTGGGACATGGCGTCGGCCTCAATTTTGATAGTCAGTGTAAGATCATGTCTCGGACATGGCATCAACTTGATGGATAAGCCAGTGTAAGACCATGTCTGGGACATGGCGTCGGCCTCAATTTCGATAGTCAGTGTAAGACCATGTCTCGGACAAGGCATCGACTTGATGGATAAGCCAGTGTAAGACCATGTCTGGGACATGGCATCGGCATTATACCCTCTGTTTGAGGCTTAGTGAATATCCGATAGCATTCCAAATGGTTCAACAGTGAGAGTTACAGTTTGAGTTAAACAAGTAAAGTATAACCATGTTGGGAGTGGTACAGGTACCCATTTGAAATGTATGAGATGTGAGCTCAATATATGTTATGTGAATTGTATTGGATAGTGATGAGTAAGTTGTGCTTATGCCTACTTC
Organism: Gossypium hirsutum; assembly: GCF_007990345.1. Classification (NCBI taxonomy): domain Eukaryota; kingdom Viridiplantae; phylum Streptophyta; class Magnoliopsida; order Malvales; family Malvaceae; genus Gossypium; species Gossypium hirsutum. Next base: position 84,076,493 of record NC_053424.1, on the reverse strand, counting down.
TGTACTATGAGCATGATGATGAATGGTAAAGTTGTTGTTATATTTGTTTGCATGCAACTCACTAAGCTTTATGCTTACTCCCTCTCCTTTCCATTTTCTTATAGTGTCGATCATCGGACATCGGAGGCATCGATCACACTATCATCTGAAGCACTTGGTATAGTTAGATCTTTTATTTTGATTATGGCATGTATAGGACCCTGACTTTTGAGTTTTGTGTCATTGTTAATTGGCCAAAAGTGTTGGCTTACTTTAGATTTTGATTCATTTTGTATAAGGCCATGGAAAATGGCTAATATTGAAAGTTATTATGTGAATGCAAGCTAGTCTTTCATGAATGTGAAATTGTTGGCATGGTTGAATATATGTAATGTATATAGGTATTAACTATTGTTGTTTGGTTGAGAAATCATGTTAAGTTAAACTTTGATGTGTTGGTTGATGTTAGATTGTGTTTCAAGGTGGCAAAGGCTTGGTAGATAGTCTTATATTGTCCACACAGGTAGACACACGAGTGTGTGTCTAGGCCGTGTGTGACACACGGTTAGCCCCACGGGCATGTTGTTTAGCTGTGTGTCCCCTACACGTAAAGTTTGCAAGTCAGGATGCATGGTAGTAAAAACACGAGCAGAGACACGATCGTGTGTCTCACCGTGTGGAAGACACAGCTTGTGGCCACGGGCGTATGCCCTAAATTGGATGTTAATGTCAGAAACAAAATGTCAAGGTTTTTAGACACGGGCTAGGACACGGGCGTGTCATGGTCATGTGAGGGACACGGACTATAGACACGGGCGTGTGTCAGGCTGTGTAAAAACCCCTGTAGGTTCAAATTTAGAATTTAATTCACACAGGCATGGGACACGGGTGTGTCCCTAGATGCTTAGGTCGTGTGTGTCACACAGGCCATCAGCACGACCATGTTGTAATGACCACACAGGCGTGTTGACCTTCCACACAGGTGTGTGCCCTATCTCAAAGGTTATTTTTCCTAAAGTTAGTTAAAGGACCCGGGTTGGTCCCAAATGGTTTCCAATGGATGTTTGAGGCCTCATAGTCCCATATTAAAGAGTTTAAACAAAGTTTGAAAAAATTTTTAATTTGACTGAGTCTTAATGACATCAAAATGATTGTACATATGTGATTAAGTGTGGTAACACCTCGTATCCTATCTCAGCATAGGAATCGGGTGTGGGGTGTTACAATGCAATACATGTAATTGGGTTCTGGGTAATGGTCTTCTGTGTCCTACCGATGGCTAGGTAATCCTTAAGTAGTTGGATACCTGATAGCTTGTGTGAGCAACCCGTGTAGTTACACCTTGATCAATAGCTTATATGAGCAAGCCCGTGAGAAGCTCCTTTACAAGCATTACATGTTATGAGGTAGCTTTGGCTCGTATGTATATGTGGCACTTATGTGCAAGTTTTCTGCGTATCCAATAGTATTTTGAATGTTCAACGGGTAATATAATGGATGTGATGAAAGTCCCGAGGGGGGCATGTTAAAGAGGTATGGTTATATGATATACTACGATGAGTACAGGTATGTACACTAAACTCACGAGTAATGCCTTGATATATGATGTTTCATGATAAAGAGGTATGTGGGTGATAAGTAAGTCAAAGATTTTGAATGATGAATAAACGTATGTTTATGTTTATGATTATGTTTATTATGTCATCATTATGATAGTTATCATGATATTGCACTAAAACAGTTTTGGACAGCCGCAGTTGTGTGACTTTGAAAATCCACTAAAAATTGGGAAAATTGAATTAGAAACTTAATAAGATATGAGATTAAATCTTATTGAGTCTATTTTCACATAGAGGAAACAGTGTAAACAAAAGAATTTCATATTATGAGATATTTAAATTTTTGTGACGCAGGGTCAGAGTGATTTCGGGCTCCCCTGTCTTAAATTTGGAAAATCACTAAAAATTTTACAAGAATAATTATGGGTTATAATTTATATTACTAAATTGTCAATGAGTCTATTTTCAAAATAAATAGACGGGAACATCATCCGAATCTCGTACTAAGAGATAAATAAATTTTAGTAAAGAAAGACTGAAACAATCAAATAGCAGAACAGGGGTAACTTTGAAGAATAAATTCTAGAAATTTTATGGTAAGAATATATGTAAGTATAATTTTAAGGAAAATTAGCAGATCTTAATTTAGAGTTCCTTAGCTCAAGTTATAAATAATTTAATGACTATGACTCAAGTAGATAGCTTGACTGGAATAGGAGCAAATAGTGGAATTATGTGCAATTTCGATTGTGTTACCATGAGAACATGTTGTAAGAATTCAGAAAAAGCACATTAATAAATTACTTATTATTATTTTCATACAAGCTTACTAAGCTATAAAGCTTACCCCTCTCCTTTCCATTTCTTTTAGTGTTGTCAAGTTAGCTCGAGGTTGGAGATCGTCGGAGGCAGCATCACACTATCAAATTATCAAGCCAATGTATTAATGAATCTTAAGTGTTTTTCAAGTGAGTGACATGTATAGAGACTTAGTACTTTATGATGTGTGTTTCATGATTTGGCCAATTGAGTCAGCTTATAATGATTCATTTGTATAGAGAAATGAAATATGGCTTATATTTGATCATTGGGTTGTCAACCTAATTGATTTTGCATGACTATTCTAATGTCTTGATGATGTACATGTAGTGATGGCTTGCTATCGATGGATGCATGATATGGTATCCACATTTGATGGATGAACTTTGATCAATAGATGTGACTATATTCTTAGTATAAAAATGTAAATTTAGAGCAAGTTAATGATGTTAATGAAGATGACAAGGCCAAATGAATATGGTCTGATATGTCTAGACTTGTTATAAAATGAGTATGAGAAATAAAAGTATGATGACATGCAAATGCTATGTTTGTGGCCTAACTGAAGATGTTTAATCATCGACTGGATGTCATGTTATATGTCCTTGATGTTGTATAAATGTGCGAGGGTTTATGGTTGACCAAGGCTTGGAAAATAGCCTATGTGTTGGTCACACGGATAGAGACACGGCCGTGTGTCTCAGCTGTGTGGAAGACACGGCCTAGCACACAGACGTGTGTCTTGGCCGTGTGACCTTAAAATATTGTTGACGACTTAAACAGAGAGTTACACGGGCCGAGGACACAGGCGTGTCCGAGCCAACGGGCGTGTGTGACCACACGGCCAACCCACACGGGCATGTGACTCTCAAAAACTAGAAAATTTTCTAAGTGCTGTAAAAAGTTCGTAAGTTCTAGATTTAGGCCTGAACCACCCCCGATGTATGTTTTAGGCCTTGTAGGCCCGTATAAGGGATGATATGTGATAAACCGTAATTTAAACATATTTTTACTCCATGTTTAACGCATTTTATGGATGATTTCCTATTAGAATTGGTGAATTTGATGCTCCTAATGCTTTAATTTCATGTTTTATACTCAGGAGAGCATAGGAGAGCGACAGGAACGAGAAACGGGCCAAAAACAGAGAAAATGGGCCAAAGTACAAAATTAACACGGCCTGAACCTCCTCACACGGGCAGACCACACGGTCGTGTCAATTTGGCAGGCTCGAGCACGGCCTAAAGTAATCGCACATGGGCATATCACACGGGCGTGTCCCTGTCGAGCCCAAGTTGAGTCCAATTCGAAAAAGGCTACTATGAGGTCTCTTAGGCATTCCGAAGCCTATAAATACACCCTAGTGGAGGAAGAAAGGAGAGACACAGAATATGGAGTATGGAATTACTCCAAGGAAGCCGATTGATCCATCTCAGAAGCCGTATTCACCATCAAGACTGAAGATCTCTCCTCAATTTCCCCTTCAGGAGTTTTGGGTTTTCTTTATGTTTTGTATTCTTTATTATTCTATGATGTTTTCTTATTTAGTTATGAACTAAAACCCCTAAATACCTAAGGGGAATGAAACCTAAGACGAATCTTGTTATTATTTTCTGAGTTGTATGACAAATATTTAACTTGTTCTTAATTATATGTTCTTAATTCTTGTTTTGATATCCCAGGATACTGATTCAAGATAAGCTCTTATTCAGAGGAGGAATAGACCCTGTCTAAGAGTACATTTGTCATAATTAAGCGGAGTTGTTTGCGCGCCTAGACATAGGGTGACAAGATTTTGCCGGCTTAGGGTGAAACCTAATAAGGGGATCCATAGATAGAGTTAATGCAACCCTAGGGTGTTAATTAGAGAAAGGTCTCAATTATTCAATCTAGGGATTAGACGTTATTAGTCTTGAATAGGGATAATAACATAACTTAGGGATCTCTACGGAACAAGTTAAATGAATAAATCGTCCGATTCGGAGCCAGAATAACAAGTACAGTCTGGGTGGATTTTTCCTTAGGTATTGTCTTAATTCAATCGATTTTCCCAAAAGCAATTCCCTAATTCCATTCTCTGTGAATTCTTAGTTTAGATAATTAGTTAGTTAAAACAAAACCTCCTTATTCTTAGGCTAGATAATAAAAAGACAGTCATTACTAGTACTTTTAGTTCCTTTGGGTTCGACAATCCGGTCCTGCTAAAACTATACTACTGTTCGATAGGTACACTTGCCTACATTGCGATAATAGTTAGCTTCAAGAACGATTAATTATAAATATTTAAAACATATCACGAAATCACGTGATCAAGTTTTTGGCACCGTTGTCGAGGAACTTAGATATTAGGAACGCTCAATTTTTATTACTTTAGCCATTTATTTTTTTTCAATTTAATTTAATTTAATTTTTTATTATTATTATTTATTTATTTACTTTCTCTTGGTAGGTTTTTATAGTTTATGACTAGAAGAAACCCGTCAGGACCACTACTTTTGGACGAAGAAATCGATAGCACAGTTCGCAGACATCAAAGAGAAATAAGGCAAAGCTTAAGATATACAGAGAATGAGCAAGAGGACGATACTCAACCCCCAACCGAAGAGATGGCTGAAAACCAAGACAATCAGCTACCTCCTGCAATTGCGGTTAATCAAAATCCTGCTCCACGCACTATGTATGATTATGCTAAACCTTCTTTAACAGGAACTAAATCGAGTATATTTAGACCTGCTGTAGCTGCAAATACTTTTCAACTAAAACCTAGGACTATTCAAATGATACAGCAATTTGTTCAGTTTGATGGTTTGCAGGATGAGGATCCCAACGCTCACTTAGCAAACTTCTTAGAACTATGCGATACATTTAAAATTAATGGTGTTTCTGATGATGTCATTCGTCTTCAGTTATTCCCTTTTTCATTGAGAAACAAAGCTAAATAGTGGTTGAACTCATTACCACGAGGGTCAATCACTACTTGGGAACAAGTGACCGAAAAATTTCTATTAAAATATTTTCCACTAGCTAAACCGGTTAAATTACGTAATGATATCTCTTCATTTGTACAGATGGACTTAGAAACTCTTTACGATGCATGGGAGAGATACAAAGACTTACTGAGAAGGTGCCTTCACCATGGGTTACCGCTTTGGCTATAGGTTCAAACGTTCCATAATGACCTGAATCTTTTGACTCGACAAATGGTTGACGCAGCTGCTGTTAGAACCATCAATAATAAAACACTTGAAAATGCCTATGAGTTTATAGAGGAGATGTCACTGAATAACTATCAGTGGAAAGTTATGAGGACTAAGCCAACTAAAATAGCAGGCATTTATAACATTGATTTGATTACTATGCTATCAAATCAGGTAGAACTTCTAAATAAAAAGATTGATGGTTCACTTGGTTCTACTCTGGTACATCCAATAATGAGGTGCGAGACGAATGGAGGAGGAGCATGCACAGAGTATCAACCCTTCAACCCTAGCATCGAGGAGGAACAAGTCCAATATATGGGTAACAATAACTCTCAATCCTAAAATAACCCATATAGTAACACTTACAATGCAGGTTGGAGGAACCACCCCAATTTCTCATGGGGTGGTCAAGGAAATCAAATACCACAACATCCTCCGGGTTTTCAACAACCACCCTATCAACAAGAAAAGAAGCTGAACCTTGAAGAGATACTCTCAAAGTTTATATCAGTGTCAGAAACCCGTTTTTAGAACACCGAGTCAGCACTTAAAAATCAACAAGCATTGATCCAAGGGCTAGAAACTCAGATAGGCCAGCTTTCCAAACTAATCTCCGAACGACCACAAGGTAGCTTGCTAAGTAATGCTGAACCCAACCCAAGGGAACAGTTCAATGCAATTAATACTCAAGATGACGAAGGAGTCGTTGAGCCTGAACCAGAACTGAGGCAAGAAACTGTGGTAAGCAAAGGTCAAGGTGCAAATCAGTGAATGTCGAATATAAACCTCGTGTGCCATACCCCAACGCGACAAGGAAAGATCGCTCAGATGAACAATTTGGTAAATTCCTTAAACTCTTAAAAAAATTACACATTAACTTAGCGTTTATTGAAGCTCTATCGCAGATGCCGAACGCAATGAAATTTTTAAAGGAGCTTTTATCAAATAAGGGAAAGTTGGACGAGGCATCGCATGTGGAGCTAAACGCAATGTGCTCAGCTATTCTGCAAAATAAGCTACCGAACAAGTTAAAAGATCTAGGGATTTTTACGATTCCTTGCTTAATTAGTAGTTTATATGTTAATAATGCATTAGCTGATTTAGGGGCTAGTATCAACATCATGCCTTACAAAATGTTTAAGCAACTAGGTCTCTGGAAACCCAAACAGACTAGGATGAGCATTCAGTTAGCAGATAAAACTATAAGATTCCCTAGGGGTATTGTTGAAGATGTGCTAGTTAAAATCGATAAATTTATATTTCCGGTTAACTTCATTGTTCTAGACATAGAAGAGGATAGGAACACTCTTTTAATTCTAGGAAGGCCCTTTTTAGCAACTACTAAAACAATTATTGATGATGGCATAGGTGAACTCACACTCCGTGTGGGAGACGAAACAATCACCCTTCAAGCTCGTAATTCCGGCAACACATTGAAAATTGAAGGTGATCGTCTAAACCATTCTATTAAAACTGACAATATGGAGCAACCTTCTTTGCAGGAAATGAGTCTAAAGGAAATACATGAGTCATTCTCAAGCAATAGTAGAGGACCTATTCATGAAGATCAAAGGCTACAAATTGAGGAGCTAGATGAATGGCGGACGCATAAACCGAGAACACCCGACAAACCGAATCTACAACAGAACGAGCTCAATACCTTTCTAAATCAACTTAAGGTTAGAGATAGAGTCTTATTAGATACCATAGATCTCCACATTGTTGCTACCACATTAAATGAAGAAATCCCTCTTACGGTACTCAGCATTTTCCCATTCGATACGGTCGAGGTGAGTCATCCCAAGTTTGACACTTTTAAGGTAAACAACACCCATTTAAAACCTTATTTTGATGAGATTGATAGCAGGAATGAGGAGTATAAACTCCTCAAACCACCATGATCATTCAACGAAGAGGTAAGTCGAGCTTAGACTATAAATAAGCGATTCACGGGAGGCAACCTGAGCACTAACTGTATTAACTTCTTTAAAATTTAGTCTTCAACACCTAACTTACCAACGGAGCACTTGAATATAGGCTTTCCACAGAGACACAGCCAAGCACACGGGCGTGCTTAGGGCCGTGTGAAAATAGAGCAAAGATATCCCCAAACACGGTCTACAATAAAACGCTACGGCCGCACTACATGGCCGTGGTCAAGCCTGCCAAAACAACACGGGCGTACCACACGCCCGTGTGGAAAAACCATGGGTGAACCTGTTAAAACAACACGGGTGTGCGACACGCCCGTGTCTAGCACCCATGGCCGAACCTGTTAGATTGACACAGGAGTGGGTCTTCATACACGGGCGTGGGAGAAGTAAACAACGCCAGACACGGTCGTTCAACACGGCCGTGTGCAGCCACACGCCCAAGGAACACGGGCGTGGACTAAATGTCAAACGCGCCCAAATTCAAAATTCGCAAATCACACGGGCTGAAATTGGGGAACACGGGAGTGTTACTTGGCCGTGTGCCCCAAAATCTATAAATTGAACACCCCGAACCCGAGACCGACACCGGAGTCGAACACGAGGTGTTAACAGACTTTAAACCCCTTAAAAAAAATATTTCTCAGACACTGCCAATCTGTGTACTAGTCGCTTTAAAAATCATATCTTGAGTTTCACAACTCGAAAATCAGTTTCGTGATTTTTCCCTGAAACTAGACTCATATTCCCATCTACATATTTTTTTCTAGAATTTTTGGTCAGGCCAATTAGTACAGTTTATTAGTCAAAATCTACCATGTTACAGGGATCGACTACACTGACCTTTGCGCAATACGACTTGGATATCTCCCTGCACAGAGCTTCAATACTGATGCCGTTTGTTTCTGTAGAAACTAGACTCAGAGAGGAATCTATAAATATATTGCATGACTTCTAATTATCTCTGGTTAATTTATAATGAATTTCCAAAGTCGGAACAAGGAATCCAGAAACCGTTCTGGCCCTGTCTCACGAGAACCTGAATATCTCTCAACATACTGTCCATATGATTGTTTCGTTACTTTCCTATGAAAATAGATTCATCAAGGTTGGTTTACATAATTTATTCACTATTTAATTCCATTCCTGCTATTTTTAGTGATTTTCCAAATCTACGTCACTGCTGCTGTCAGCATCTGCCTTTAAGGTAGACTTTACCTATTTCATAGTTTTCATGATTCAACTAGCCCTTTTAGCATAAATAGCACAATTTATGATAGTGATTAACCATTTCCATGGCCAATCCTTGTCAAGCATATCCACACCAAATGATTATAACATTATACTCAAACATATATAAGCCATTTTCGCATGGCTAACCAAAATTATACAAGTCCAAAGGGTCCATGACCCACAACAAACGGGTAGTCCTATACATGCCATTTCGAAGTTCAACCAAAATTGTACCAAAAGGGAGCTTTGATAGTGTGGGCGACTTCGACTTCAAGATCCCGAGTCCGATAGCTGGAGAACCAAAATCTATAAAACAGAGGAGCATGAAACGGAGTAAGCAATTTATGCTTAGTAAGTTTTGAGCAAGGAATTCCAGCACAACAAAAGTATAGCATTCATATAGCTAAACGGATAATTTCATATGCACAAATTTTCGATATCATACTTGCTTCACATTACCAACCCTTATGTACACACACAAAATATCAACTTAGCCAAAGGCCGGTAGCTCGTTTATCAACTGAGCGAATACTTATTTGTAAGGGCTCAACTAAATTCAAGCACATACGAAACATACCTCAATGTTGGGATGTTTCTAGAGTATTAACTGAAATTTTTACAGCAAGATCATTCATTCCCAAATCACGTACCTTCGGAATTTAACCGGATATAGCTCCTCGTTCAAATGCCTTCGGGACATAGCCCGGTTATAGTAACTCGCACAAATGCCTTCGGGACTTAACCCGGATTTAGTAACTCGCACAAATGCCTTCGGGACTTAACCCGGATTTAGTAACTCGCACCAATGCCTTCAGGCTTAGCCCGGAATTAGTATCTCGCACAAATGCCTTCGGATCTTAGTCCGGATATGGTCACTTAGCACAAAGCCTTCGGGACTTAGCCCGGACATCATTCAAATAACCATGCACATTTAACCATAAGTCATGGCACATTCGTATTTCATTTTCGTTAGCAAAACTCAAACACAAGACACTTATCATTCTTGCAATTTCGGCTCAATAGCCACACACAAAGAGCATGATTTTGATTTGCTTAAAACATGATCTAATCAAATCTTAATTTAAGCTCTCTTACTCAAGAACTTACCTCGGATGTTGTCGAACGATTCCGATGGCTATTCGACCACTTTTTCCTTCCCTTTATCGGATTTAGTTCCCCTTTGCTCTTGAGCTTAATTAAACAAATAAATTGATTTAATCATTTGAGCATCGAAAAGAGGAACACAAGGCACTTAGCCCATATTTATACATTAGACATTAAAGTCACATATGTACGGAATCATGAATCAAACTCAACATTTTAGCTAATTTTCCCCCTTGGCCGAATTTTCTAAGCCAAGACAAAAGCATCAATATGCTTGCCTCCAACCGAATACATGCAACACCAAATCTTATTCCTATGGCCGAATATGCATGTCTATGTTGGGGCCAATTATATGCTTAATACTTCCTACAAGTATGGTTACTTGTATTGATTATAAATATCATCTTGTTTCAAGTTCAAAACTTGGCTAATACACACATATATACACTAGTAAAGCATCCTCTCCCTTTCCATCAATTTAACACATGCATTGCTCATTAACATACAAAAGTTATATTCGGCCTTAGCACACAACTTGCTAGCCGATTCTTCCCCATCTAGCAACCAATGCACATATGTGCTCACTCAAAAATGCTAAAAAGGAGATTCAAGAATCATCAATCCACCATCACATGCATCATTAACAAGCTTCATATTTAGCATGCAATGGCATTAACACAAAATCCACCTAGGCCGAATATCATCCCCATGACATAGCAAGGATTTGAACCATGGGCTAATTAGAACTCAAGCTAGCAACTAAAAACATGCATGAATCTCATGGCACAACCTCAAACATACCTTAATCTAGATATAAGTATGGCCAAACCTCCTCCTAATCCTCTTCCAAATCAAACATGAAGCAAGAACTCCTTCCTCCTTCCTTAGAATTTTCGGCCAAATGAAGATGAAAAAGGATGAACAAAATTTTCTCCTTTCTTTTCTTTAACTCACGGCAATGGGGGGGGAAAGACAACCACACACATTTTTTTTTGTTTCCATCATATTCCCTTTCATTATTTTATGCCCATGCTCCTTATTTTATTTTTCCTAACATACCTCACTAACATAACATGTTTGTGACATGTTTCCACTCATGATGCACTAACACAACATGTCTATGACATGTCTTGCCCATCACACTTGGTCTACCATGCTTGTCATGGCCGGCCATTACTCATTAGGGGGGAATTTGACATGCAAGTCCCCCTTTTTCCACATGCACTAATAGGTCCTTACGCATTGACCTATCACATTTTAAAATTTTCTCACATAAGTCCTATTCGATGAAATTCACTTACAATTAACAAAATTCAAACACGAAATTTTCACACATGCACATGTACATATAATGAGCATCAATTATGACGGTTAATTATTTTTACGACTCGGTTTAGCGGTCCCGAAACCACTTCCCGACTAGGGTCAATTTTGGGCTGTCACAATAAATACCCTGCACTATTCATTGTCTTCCCCACTCAAAAAAACCCTAACCCTAGCCGTTGAAATTCCACACGGCCTTCCTGCCACGCTCGTGCGCCGCCTCCAACTCTATTTTTGACGCCCGATTTCTCTCCCTTAACATTTGTTTACTCTTTTCACCTCTATTCTACTTACTTTTAATGTTTATTTTTAAAATAATATTTATTTTTCTCTTACTATTTCCATTTTTTCATTATTTCTGCATTATTAGATTATTTATCATACATTTCATGTTAAATCGAGTTGTTTGGAAAGTCTCACTATTTTCTCATACATATGCCATTACTATGCCCATTCTCATGCCATTACAATGATAATGTCACAAAATTATGCTATCAAAATAATTATGTTGGTTATGTTTGGTTAATATTAGTAGTTGTGGCTGAAATTCTGATTTTTATTTAAAATTTGTCTTCATTTTACTTTGATTATTCCTCATGATGAATTAATGGTTTTGATTGCAGGTACCATGTCATCTTCACGAGGAAAGAAAACTGCCATACCTACTTCAAAGAAGAGGAAGGAAGCGTCATCTTCCACGGGTCCAACCACGAAAATTCGTCACCCTCTCTTGCAGTTCCCCCGAGGGCCCCAAGAAGAACCTTTCCAAATACTTCGGGCCCGACCTTTAATTGTGGGCCGCTGCATCGATTAGGCTTCCGTAGAACAAGTTCAGTTGGCTGATATGATTCGGGCCCTCCTAACCACCAACCCTTGGGAGCTGTTCTTTGGGATCATCGAGCCAAAAAACCTCGAGCTCACTATGGAACTATGCTCAACGTTCCATCTTCAGACCGTAATGACGAACTACGATGATCCCGGCATGGTCTAATTTTTCCTAGGTGGATTAATCCGCCAGCTAAGCGTCCCAGAGTTCGATGATGCACTGGCTTATATACGGAGGAGTTCAAGGAGAAGAATGAACTACATGCTCTCACTTGCCACATACACTTCTCTCCCTCGAAATGCTGGCACACTTTGGCCCCTAGCGCTACCTCCTACAATCCTAGCCGCTCCAAGGTATCAGTTCTCCCACCATCCCTGAGGTACTTACAAGCTATTTTGGCTCACACAATAACGGAGAGGCGAGAGAGCACTAGTGTCATCAATACCCGTGACGCCTACTTTTTATGGTGTATGTTGCACGGGCACGTCATCGACCACAACCATAGCTACCACTAGATATAATATTCTTTTGGCGCAGGACTTATGGACTAATGAACCTCTACCACCGCCGAAGAATCCTCCTCCACTCTCCCACTGATTACTCTCCAAAACTCCAGTTCGAGGAATTCATCATACAGGAAGTTTCACTTCTCTACCTATCTTATTTTTATATTCTAATATCTATCTTTGTACATTGAGGGCAATGTACATCTTAAGTGTGGGGGTATTTATTTCATTATCAGAAAAATCCCTGAATGACTACCTTGTTCTCTTGAAAAGCTCTCATATCGTATTTAAGATAAATTTTGATTGATTTATGACGTTGATTGATATATATTGAATTAAAACATAGGCATTTATGCATTAATTGTTTAAACCTCCAGACATTAGAGAATCAAGCATGATAAGTTGATCTTTAAGAATTTAAAATCCTAGGTTGTTTCCCTAAAGTTTAAGTATTACTTTGAGTTGGAATTCACAAGTTTTAAAAATCAAAAAGCCATAATTTTTGGTGAGATTTTTGAGCCTTTTGAGCATCTATTAATTCTTTCATGCTCACTTTTATTATTGCTTTGAGTGCTTCAGTATTGACCTATTATTCTAGAACTTGCTTGATTATGCATGTCGAGACCACACCATTTGATTTGATATGTCAAAATGATTAAGGCACTTAGGATTAACCCACTTATGCCATGAAAAGTGTGACAGCCCTAAATTGACCCTAGTCGGGAAGTGGTTTCGGGACCACTAAGCCGAGTCACCGAAGTATTTGGATGTGATAATTATTGTTTAGAATATGTGAATATGAATGTGTGAAAGTTTTAAACTTCGATTTAGTCGATTGCATGTGAACCTAGTTAATAGGACTTATGTGTGACACTTTTGAAATGCGATAGGTTAATTTATAAGGACCTATTTAAGCATGTAGTGAAAATATTGGCTTTGCATGTCAAATACTCCTTTTGTGTGCATAGTGGCCGGCCATGATGGAGCATATATTAGACTATGTGGTAAATTTCCATGAAGTGGTCATTATTTTAAGTAAAAGAAAAGAAATAATAAAAGAAATACTAAGGATACTAAAAGAAAAAAAAAAGAAAGAGGGAGGTTATCACCTTGTTCTTCTTGGCCGATTGTAGAGAGGAAGATAGGAGGGTAGCATTCGGTCACTTGAAGCTTGAGAAGGTTAGTAAAATTTTGTTAGTTTTGAAATTTTAAGCTTAGTTTAAGTCATTTAGTTAGCTCCATATTAGCCCATTTGAAAACTTGGAATTTTTGATGGATGGATGGATGGAGCATTCGGCTATGGTTATTAAAGAAGGAATTTGATTATTTCCTTTAAGTTTTGATGAAGAATGTGTTGAGTAAATTAGGGGTTTGAACACTTAAGGATTCGGCATTGTTCATGATTTTTTTTAGAAGGTGAGTTTGAATGATATGAGTAATGTCATGTATGGGTTTCGGCTTTGATAAGTAAAAATGTAAGGGTAATTGAAATGAATAATTGGAGGCTTAATCATCAAGAGATTCGGCTATGGACTATAAGTGTTAGCTAATTCGGCACAAGAGTATAAATGTTAATTACTTTATAATTGAAGCCTTGAAGAATAGGTTGTGGATCATTAAAGTGTTGAAGGTTAAATCTTTAAGCTTGGTTAATTTGGACATTCGGCTATTCTCATGACACTAGATACAAGGGTGTGAAAGGTTATCTATATATATATAAGTTTAATTTATTCATGGTAACTTGGCATGTGGATTGGATATATGTTAGTTAATATATGCATTTGGAGGTGATGTGTTAAATAATTAGGTATACGGGTTGGTTTCATTATTGAGTATAAGGGCTAAGTGTTTTAAATTGCCTTTGATGTATACATGTTTATATTGAAATATTAAGGCTATGTTAGCCAATTGAGGGTTTCGGCCAAGATATTCAAATAGATTGGTGTGAATGTTTGAGTGATGAATTTGACTCTTGTGTCGAGTTGGGATGATATGTGTATTTATATAAAACTAAATGATGCTAAATAAATTCGATTATGCATGGTATTGAGCTAGTATCATGTTCGTTGGTACATGAGTAGAGCATATGTTTGATGTTTAATATCTAGTTAATAACATCTTTTTTACTTAGTTGTATGGTATACATGTATTAAATCGAATCGCTAATTTGATAAGTTATTTAATAAAATCTACTTGTTGAATCAAGCTCAAGAGCCAAGGGGGTCAAAATCTGATAAAGGAAAGGAAAAAGTGATCGAGTAGTCTATCCACAACTATTCAAAGTATCCGAGGTAAGTCTTCGAGGAGTGACCCTACTTGAATTATATTGAAATGATTAGTCATACTATGACGGATAGTCGAATGTGCATAGAGACTAAGTTATAAAGCCAATCGAAATCATGCTCTTTGCGAGTGGCTATTGAGCCGAAATTTGAAAGGTTTAATAAATGATTTGTGTTTGAGCCTTAGTAACGAAAATAAGATATGGATGTGTTAAGATTATAGATATATGTGTGCATGAGCATTTGATATATCCGGGCTAAGACCCTGTAACACCCCGAACCCGAGACCGACACCGGAGTCGGACACGAGATGTTAACAAACTTTGAAAAATTTTTCCAGACACCGCCCAGTCTGAGTACTAGTCGCTTCAAAAATCATATCTTGAGTTTCACAACTCAAAATCAGTTTTGTGATTTTTCCCTGAAACTAGACTCATGTCCCCACCTATGTATTTTTTCTAGAATTTTTGGTCGGGCCAATTAGTACAGTTTATTAGTCAAAGTCTCCCATGTTACAGGGGTCGACTACACTGACCTTTTCCCATTACGACTTGGATATCTCTCTTCACAGAGCTTCAATACTGATGCCGTTTGTTTCTATGGAAACTAGACTCAGAGAGGAATCCATACATATATGGTATGACCCCTAATTATCTCTGGTCAATTTATAGTGAATTTCCAAAGTCGGAACAGGGAATCCAGAAACTGTTCTGGCCCTGTTCCACAAGAACCCGAATATCTCTTACTGTACTGTTCATATGATTATTTCGTTACTTTCATATGAAAGTAGATTCATCAAGGTTCGATTACGTAATTTATTCACTATTTAATTCCACTCCTACGAATTCTTGTGATTTTTCCAATCCACACCACTGCTGCTGTCAGCCTCTGTTTTCAAAGTAAACCTTACCTATTTTCGGGGTTTCATGGACCAACTAGGGCCTTGTCATACATATGCCCACATATGATCATACTTAGCCATTCCAATGGCTGATCATTTGCTCAACACTTCCATTCCAACTATAGTTACATCATGAAACCATCTATACATTCATAAACACGAATGGTCTAATGCCATACTCCACTTCTACAAGCCATTTTCGCATGGCTGTACACTTATACATTTCATAAAGTACTCGAAAAACAACAATGGGTAGTCCTATACATGCCATATCAAAATTCAACCAAAATAGTACCCAAAAGAGCCTTTGATAGTGTGGGCGACTTCGACTTCAAGATCCCGAGTCCGATAGCTGGAGAACCAAAAATCTATAAAACAGAGGAGCAGTGTAACGAGTAAGCAATTTATGCTTAGTAAGTTTTGAGCAAGGAATTCCAGCATAAACAAAGAATAACACACATTTAGCTAAACGGGATATTTCATAATACGCAATTTACCGATACCAAACTTGCTTCACAACATTAACAACCCTTATGTACATACACAATAGACTAACTTAGCCGAAGGCCGGTAGCTCGTTTATCAACTGAGCGAACATTTATTTGTAAGGGCTCGATTAAATTCAACACATACGTAACATATCCCCATATTGGGATGTTTTTTGAGTATTCGCTGGAATTTTACAGCAAGCTCATTCATTACCAAATCACGTACCTTCGGGATTTAACCGGATATAGCTCCTCGTTCAAATGCCTTCGGGACATAGCCCGGTTTTAGTAACTCACACAATGCCTTCGGGACATAACCCGGATTTAATAACTCGCACGAATGCCTTCGGGACTTAACCCGGATTTAGTATCTCGCACAAAGGCCTTCGGGGCTTAACCCGGAATTTGTATCTCGCACAAATGCCTTCGGATCTTAGTCCGGGTATATTCACTTAGCACAAAGCCTTCGGGACTTAGCCCGGACAGCATTCAATTAATCATGCACATCTAACAATAATTCATGGCACATTCATATTTCATTTTCATTTGCGAAACTCAAACACAAGGCACATATCGTCCTTGCACATTCGGCTCAATAGCCACACATAGAGCATGATTTAATCACATCGTAATTTAAGCTCTCTTACTCAAGAACTTACCTCGGGTGTTGTCGAACGATTCCGCTAGCTATTCAACCACTTTTTCCTTCCCTTTATCGGATTTATTTCCCCTTTGCTCTTGAGCTTAATTAAACAAATAAATTGATTTCATCATTTAGGCATCAAAAAGATGAACACAAGGCACTTAGCCCATATTTATACATTAGACATTAAAGTCTCATACATGCAAAAATCATGCATCAACACAACATATTAGCTAATTTCTTTCCCCTTGGCCGAATATGCATGTCTATTTTTGGGGTCGATTTCAACACTTAATACACACATATACACACTAGTAAAGCATCCTCCCCCTTTTCATCAATTTAACACATGCATTGCTCATTAACATGCAAAGTTACATTCGGCCTTAGCACACATCTTGCTAGCCGATTCTTCTCCATTTAGCAACCAATGCACATATGTGCTCACACAAAAATGCTAAAAAGGAGGTTCAAGAATCATCAAGCCATCATCACATGCATCATTAACAAGCTTCATATTTTGCATGCAATGGCATTAACACAACCTTCACCTAGGCCGAATCTTAACTCATCCTCATGCCTCATCACCACAACATCAAACACCAACCAAGAATGATGCATCCATGGTCAAGTGCCAATTCCATCACATAGCAAGATTTAGACCATGGGCTAGGTAGAACTCAAGCTAACAACTAAAACATGCATGCATCTCATGGAACATCATCAAACATACCTTAGCCTAGCTACATGCATGGCTGAATCTCTTCACCTTTCTTCTTCTTTCCTCCTTAAAATTTTTGGCCAAGGATGAACCAAAGGATGAGAAAATTTTTTCTTTGTTTTTCTTTCTAATTTAGGCTAAATGAAGGTGAGAAAAGGATGAACAAAGATCTTCTCCTCTCTTTTCTTTAGCTCACGACAATGGGGGGGGAAAGAATCAACTACACACTTTTTTTTTTTTGTGTATTCATCATACTCCTTTTCATTATTTAATTTCCATGCCTATTATTTTATTTTTTTCCACCCATGATGCACCAACAAAACATGTCTATGACATGTCTTGGCCATCAAACTTGGTCTACCATGCTTGTCATGGCCGGCCACTACTAGTAGGGGGGAATTTGACATGCAAGTCCCCTCTTTGTCCACATGCACTAATAGGTCCTGACACATTGACCTATCACATTTTAGAATTTTCTCACATAAGTCCTATTGACTAAATTCACATGAAATCAACCAAATTGAAGCTTGAAATTTTCACACATTCATAATTACATATTCTAGACAATAAGTATCACATTGAAACATTTCGGTGACTCGGTTTAGCGGTCCCGAAACCACTTCCCGACTAGGGTCAACTTTGGGCTGTCACAGACCCGAAGGCATTTGTGCAAGTTGATATATCCGGGCTAAGACCCGAAGGCATTTGTGCGAGTTGATATATCCGGGCTAAGACCCGAAGGCATTTGTGCGAGTTGATATATCCGGGCTAAAACCCGAAGGCATTTGTGCGAGTTGATAAATCCGGGCTAAGACCCGAAGGCAATTATGCAAGTTGATATATCCGGGCTAAGACCCGAAGGCATTCGTGCGAGTTGCTATACCCGGGTTAAGACCCGAAGGCAATTGTGCTTGCGGTTATATCCGGCTAAATTTCGAAGAGACTTGGGTTTGAATGTGAGCATTTTGTGCTGTAACTAATTCAATTAATACGCTCGACTAACCCGAACGATAAGGTATGTTTGCATGTGCTTCGGAAAAGTCGATTCGTTTTAAATAGTATTCGTGCAATCGGCTAACGAACTTTCGGCTTTTAGATAGGTTGATACCTTGTGTGTATATATGTTGATGGAGTGTGAAGTAAGTATGATTATGAGAATGTGTATCAATAAAGTGATTCAGTTAGCTATGTGAATGTAATACTTTAATCAAAGCCGATTTCATTACTTGAAACTTACTAAGCTTAAATTGCTTACCCGGTTGCTTTGGCTCTCTGTTTTATAGATTTTGTTCGTTAGCTATCGGATTCGGGATCAACGAAGTCGAAGTCATCCACACTATCAAAGCTCTTTTGGTACTCTTTTTGTTGAACTCTGGATATGGCATGTATAGGACTACCCCTTGTGGTTTAAGTACTTTTTGTGATGTATGTGTGTACAGCCATGCGAAAATGGCTTGTAGAAGTGGAGTATGGCATTAGACCATTTGTGTTTATGTATGTTTATATGGTTTCATGATGTGACTATGGTTTGGAATGGAAGTGTTGGGCAATTGATCAGCCATTGGAATGGCTAAATATGATCATATGTGGACCCATGTATGACGAATCCCTAGTTGGTCCATGGTAACCACGGAACAGGTAAAGTTTACCTTGAAAACAGATGCTGACAGCAGCAGTGGTGTGGATTTGAAAAATCACAAAAATTTGTAGGAATGGAGTTAAATAGTGAATAAATTGTGTAATCGAACCTTGATGAATCTATTTTCATATGAAAGTAACAAAAAAATCATATGGACAGTATATTAAGAGATATTAAAGTTCTCGTGAAACAGGGCCAGAACGGTTTCTGGATCTCCTGTTTTGACTTTGATAATTCACCATAAATTATCCAGAGATAATTAGAAGTCATGCCTTATATTTGTGGATTCCCCTTTGAGTCTAGTTTCATTAGAAACAAACGGTATCAGTATTGGAGCCCTGTACAAGGAGATATCCAAGTCGTAATGCACAAAGGTCAGGGTAGTCGATCCCTGTAACATGGGAGACTTTGACTAATAAACTGTACTAATTGGCCTGACCAAAAATTCTAAAAAAAATTATGTAGATGGGAATATGAGTCTAGTTTCAGGGAAAAATCACGAAACAAATTTTCGAGTTGTGAAACTCAAGATATGATTTTTAAAGAGACTATTACGCAGATTGGCAGTGTCTGGAAAATTTTTAAAAGTCTGTTAACACCTCGTGTTCGACTCCGGTGACGGTCTCGGGTTCGGGGTGTTACAAAAAGTCTACCTCCACGATTAACCCCTAGTAAACCCCATTGAGCCTAACAAGCCATTTCTTTTATTACCCTTAATATTAACCCTTAACCTATTATTGTTGAAATCCCCTAAATTAATCCCTATTTTTGTCAAGATTTGAGTTGAATAAATTTCTTAGCTATATCTTGTTCTTAGTTAGTCTATGTTATTTAACTTGTTCTTAAAAAAAAACATGTATACATATTAGTAGTGATCTTCTATTTGTAAGCTTCAGTTTTTAAATTCCATATTCTGAGCAGAGCTCTGTCGCATGCAATTGATGACTAGCTATTTTTCTAGTTAAGTAATTTTTCAACTCAATCTCGATTCTAACCCTTTCTTTCAGCTTGTGACCACACCCCCTAAACAAGCCTCATTACAACCCTATAAAGACTTTTTGATTAATGTATCATCTTAAATTATAGTGGTGGAGATTTGATTTTCATGCAAGCCTATGGTAATGACTTTTCATTATTGACTATTGAGTGTTTCATTTATTGTCCTTAAACACTTCGAGTGATTTGAGTGAATCTTTAGAGAGGATGTGAAGCTCTGTGATATTCTGAATCAAAGGTAATTACTTAGATGATGGGAGACACCTATGTTTGCATGATTAAATACTCAACTTGGAATGTTTGAAACTTTTATGTTCTTTTAGTTGAATTCTCAATGTATGATTACCTATGGATTATTTTGAGATATTATCGATAGAAATTATAAGTTGAGAAAATTTTATTTTGATTATAAGTTGAGAATTTTGCTTGAGGACAAGCAAATGCTTAAGTGTGAGGGTATTTGACAAACCATAATTTATACATATTTTTACCCCAAGTTTAACGCATTTTATGGATGATTTCCTATTAGAATTGGTGAATTTGATGCTCCTAATGCTTTAATTTCATGTTTTATACTTAAGAGAGTATAGGAGAGCGAAAGGAATGAGAAACAGGCCAAAAATGGAGAAAATGGGCCAAAGTACAAAATCAACACGACCTAGACCTCCTCACACGGGCAGACCACACGGCCGTGTCAATTTGGCAGGCTCTAGCATGGTCTGAAGTAATCGCACACGGGCGTGTCCTTGCCGAGCCCAATTTGAGTCCAATTCAGAAAAGGCTACTTTGAGGGCTCTTAGGCATTCCAAAGCCTATAAATACACCCTAGAGAAGAAAGAAAAGGAGAGACAAAGAATATGGAGTAAGGAATTACTCCAAGGAAGCCAATTGATCCATCTAAGAAGCCGGATTCACCATCAAAACTGAAGATCTCTCCTTAATTTCCCCTTCAAGAGTTTTGGGTTTTCTTTATGTTTTTTATTTTTTATTATTCTGAGATGTTTTCTTATTTAGTTATGAACTAAAACCCTTAAATACCTCAGAGGAATGAAACTTAAGATGAATCTTGTTATTATTTTCTGAGTTGTATGATAAATATTTAACTTGTTCTTAATTATGTGTTCTTAATTCTTGTTTTGATATCCCAAGATACTGATTCAAGATAAGCTTTTATTCAGAGGAGGAATAGACCCTGTCTAAGAGTACATTTTTCATAATTAAGCGGAGTTGTTTGCGCGCCTAGACATAGGGTGACAAGATTGTTCCGGATTAGGGTGAAACCTAATAAGGGGATCCATAGATCGAGTTAGTGCAACCCTAGGGTGTTAATTAGAGAAAGGTCTCAATTATTCAATCTAAGGATTAGACGTTATTAGTCTTGAATAGGGATAATAACATAACTTAGGGATCTCTACGGAACAAGTTAAATGAATAAACCGTCCGATTCGGAGCCAAAATAAAAAGTACAGTCTAGGTGGATTTTTCCTTAGATATTGTCTTAACTCAATCGATTTTCCCAAAAGCAATTCCCCAATTCCATTCTCTGTGAATTCTTAGTTTAGATAATTAGTTAGTTAAAACAAAACCTCTTTATTCTTAGGCTAGATAATAAAAAGACAGTCATTACTAGTACTTTTAGTTCCTTTTGGTTCGATAATCTGGTCTTGCTAAAACTATACTACTGTTCGATAGGTACACTTGCCTACATCGTGATAATAGTTAGTTTCAAGAATGATTAATTATAAATATTTAAAACCTATCACGAAATCATGTGATCAATATGCATGTGTTGAATTTTTTGAATTGGTTGAAATTTTATGGCCCGATTTTACATGTATGTGTATGTTTAAGTCCGGTAATGCCTCGTATCCTGTCCCGGTGTCGGACATGGGTAAGGGGTGTTACACCTATTCCAACATTGTATAGGGTAAGGGGTGTTATATATTTTCATTGACTGCATCTCTCCCTCAATTCTATCCAGACATTGACCACATGCAGTATCGTCACTTGGGTTGGTTCTTTCCTAGGGTTTCTTCAAATAATGAGGTAGGTAATTAGTATTTTTAACTTAAATTGATTTGTTACCTCCTCCTTGGATTCCTCCCCATCTTAAGTTCGGGTGATCTCTCCAACCGAGATTGTATGTGTTTGAATAAGGGTTCCACCCCTATTCTCAATGTAATTTATATCCTCATCAAGATTATTGATATAATGGAAGTGTAACACCCTTCACTCGTATCTGACACCGGGATAGGGTTCGAGGCGTTACCAGGATTTCGCATTCACAAACATGTTAAATCAGGTCACCAAATTTAGCTCAAATTTAAAACTTTTCACATATGTACATTTCATCCCTTACACGGGCCTTCGAGGCCTAAAACATACTTAGGGCCAGTTCAGGACAAAACTGGGAACATTCGGTAAACTTTGGGCACGTTAGAAAATTTCTCTTGTTTTGAAAGGTCACACGCCCGTGTGGGTGGGGCCATGTGGTCACACACGCCCGTGTGGCTTGGTACACGCCCATGCCCTCAGCCCATGTGCAACATTGACTTTACCCTTATCATAAAATTAGGGGCACACGGCCAAGACACACGCCTGTGTGGCTAGCTCGAGTACAACACTGACTTAAAATTTTAGGTACAAGAGACACACGGCCATACCACACACCCATGGGAATGGCCCGTGTGTCTAACCGTGTGGACCCTAATAGGCTATTTCCAAGCCTTTGGTCACCCTTTTCATCACTTATACTTAACGATTACCAAATACAAAGTAAAACATGATTATATTCTTATAAATGATCTTGGCAAAACTCATTGTATGGAAACCTCATATCATTGGTTTCATACATGATAAGTTATTCCCCATCTTGTATTTATGGGTTTCCATGTCTCTTTAACACATTCAAGATTGTATCGTTCTTGTGACTCATTGCCAATTGGAAACAAACCATTATATGAAGTGTAAACCTGCATAGATTTGTAGGTCATAGCCCACTTCAAAATAAGCCAATTCCTATGGCCATATACAAAAAGATAGGTATATCTTTACATGCCTTCATTTGGCAAATCAAATTACAAATATAATAAAATACTCAAAAGTCCTATACATGCCATTGAACATAATAGAAATGTCTCTATACCAAAGCTGGCCCATTTGATAGTGTGCTGGCTTTCCCAACCGTCTTCCAATCCTTACGAGTACTTGAGCTCTAAAAAGCAGGGAAAAGAGAAGGGTAAGCATTTACATGCTTAATAAGCTCGAATAATCAGAAAGTAAACTTACCTAGTAATTATCATGCAACTAAATTGGGTAATAAAATCAATAAGCATGTAATGGTTTCCCTATCACATACACTCAATCAATGAATTAGTCATATAACAAAGCACCATATAATTTATCTTAGATGAGCTCATGATTTAACATCTCATTTTGTACATATATCTCATATTAATCTCGTTGAGTTTCTAGGAAATCCCGATGGAGTATCCATAATTCACCAATTCATAAGGATAATCATTTCAAGTATGCACTCCCGCGAACCTCACATCTTATGGCAGAATTACCAGTCCAAGCTAAATTCTTCGTATCGTAAACTCATAAGGTGATGTCGGGATTACCAGTCCAGGCTAAATTCAGACCCCAAATCGGATTACCTATCTAGGCTAAATCTGTAATGCACATATATTCTTCAGAAGGCTCAATCATCCAAAGAAACACCCATCCGGGCTAGATCCTTTTCATAATTGAGATCAACGGATTACCCGTCTGGGCTAAATCCTTACTGCAACACATTCAAGATCTCAATTCACATGTCAAGCATGGTTTATCCATCGAATTTCCTTTTTAACCTCAACCGAGACAATTTTTCAACATATCATTATCAGAGTTGCAATCCATGTAATTTCATGCCATCAATAAATACAATCATCATTCATGCATAAATCATATAATTAGACATATTATGAGTATACTTTAAGTTATCCAAACTTACCTGGTATTCGTTTTGATGTCGTGTTTCAGTTATTCTGAAATCTTTCATTTCCTCGACCTCCGGAATTTGTTCCTCGGGGTATATAACAACAAAATTAAATCATTAACACTCTACATTATGCTTTTCAAGTCTAAATTCCACCCATGGTCCAAATGACCATTTTACCCCTAACCTTTCACATTTTTATGATTTAGTCCCTAGGTTCGTATAATGAAACACATGCAATTTCTACCTTAACCAAGCCGAACACTTCTCCCTCTTATTGCAGCCCACATTTTCCATTATTTTCTCATTTCTACCACACATTTTACAACTTTTTCAAAAAGGTCCCTTTAAGGGTTTTTCATGAAAATCACCTAGGAAAGATGTCTAACACACCTCCAACTTTCATATTCCTCCACAAACCATCAAAATACAAGTAACTCATGCATGGTTAAATTTTTAAACATGAACCCTAGCATGAAATATGGGTAGAAATGGAGAGAGTAAGCTATCGAGATTTTAAAAATACAAAGAACATTAAAAATAGGGCTTAGGGGCACTTACTATTGAGCTTGAAAAGCTTGGAAACCCTAGCTATGGAGGGCTTGAGAGTTTTGGCTGGTACAAGGGAGAAAATGGCTAATTTTTTGTTCATTTTTCCCATTTTATTTCATTAAAATGCCAAATGACCAAAATGCCCTTAAGCCCTTTCTTTAAAATTTTATCCATGAAAGCCCATTTTTGTCCAAAAACTTAGAAATTGGGAAAATTGCTCTCCAAGACCTCCTAATTTATAATCTAAAGCAATTTCATACAAATTTCTTCTAGAATCCAAGTTTTGTAATTTATTCAATTTAGTCCCTAATTTCCAATTGGACACCTTACTCAAAGAATTTCTTCATGAAACTTTAACACATGCATATTCTCATATACTAGGCCTTATAATAATCATAAAATAAATATTTTGATGTTAGATTTGTGGTCCCGAAACCACTATTTTGACTAGGCCCTATTTTAGGATGTTACATTTCTCCCCCTTAGGGACTTTCGTCCTCGAAAGTCTCACTAGTAAACAGGTTCGGATATTGGCTTCTCATGGTTTCTTCTGGCTCCCACGTAGCCTTTTCTACACCATGTCGATGCCATAAAACCTTTACTAGGGCCACATTTTTATTTCTCAACTGTTTAATCTCACGGGCAAAAATCTTAACCGGTTCCTCTCCATAGGTCATGTCCGGTCGAATTTCAATCTCTGCCAGCAAAATCACATGAGAGGGGTCTGACCGATATCGCCTTAGCATGGATACATGGAACACATCATGAATCTTTTCCAGTTCTGGTGGCAATACCAAACGATAGTCTAATGGCCCAACTTTTTCGGTGATCTCATAAGACCGATAAATCGCGGACTCAGTTTGCCTTTCTGACCAAATCTCAACATCTTTTTCCATGGAGATACTTTCAAAAATACTTTATCTCCAACTTGGAACTCAATTTCCTTTCCTTTTAGATCAATATATGATTTTTGCCTATCTGATGCCGCTTTTAAACAATCTCGTATCACTTTAACTTTTTCTTCAGTTTCCTTAATCAGATCTACTCCATGAATCTGACTTTCCTTGAGTTCTATCCAGTACAATGGAGTTCCGCACTTCCTGCCATACAAGGCCTCATAAGTTGCCATCTTCAAACTTGTTTGAAAACTGTTGTTGTAGACAAATTCTACAAACGGCAAGTATTTTTCCCAGCTACCCTGAAATTCGAGAATGCAACATCGTAATATATCCTCAAGAATTTGAATCATCCGTTCAGACTGACCATCGGTCTGCCGATGAAAAGCTGTACTAAAGCTCAACTTAGTACCCAGGGCTTCTTGTAACTTCTTCCAGAATCTCAATGTGAACCTCGGGTCTCTGTCTGAAATAATCGACAGTGGGACCCTATGTAATCTCACAATCTGAGAAATATATAAGTCGGCCAACTTATCGAGAGAATAATCTATCCTTCACGCATCGGCGACCACATTTGCATTTCCCAGATGATAGTCAATGATCAGATCATAATCCTTTATTAATTCTAACCATCTCTATTGTCTCAGATTCAATTCTTTTTTAGTCATCAAATAATTCAAACTCTTGTGGTCTGTGAATATACGGCAAATCTCACCATATAAATAACACCTCCAAATATTTAAAGCAAAGACAATGGCGACTAGTTCTAAGTCGTGTGTCGGATAGTTCTTCTCTTGCGGTTTCAACTACCGCGAAGCATAGACTATTACTTTGCCATCTTGCATAAGTACACAACCCAATTCATTTAAGGATGCATCACTGTAGACCACAAACTCTTTTCCCGACTCAGGCAATACTAAAATAGGAGCTTCAGTCAGTAGTGTCTTTAACTTCTCAAAACTTTGCTGACACTTTTTCGTCCATTCAAATTTAACGTCTTTTTGTAACAATCTCGTCATTGGAGTCGCTACCATAGAGAATCCTTTCACAAACCTTCGATAGTAACCGGCTAGGCCCAAAAAGCTTCTAACCTCAGTTACATTTTTAGCCGGCTTCCATTCGACGATAGCAGAGATCCTACTTAGATTAACTCGGATGCCTTCACCCGAAACAATGTGACCCAAAAATCTGACTTCCTGGATCCAAAACTCACTCTTGCTAAACTTAGCATACAGTTGCTTTTCCCGCAAGGTCTGCAACACAATTCTCAGGTGCTTCGCATACTCTGTCTCATCTTTGGAGTAAATCAAAATATCTTCAATGAACACAACGACAAATTTATCCAAATATGACTGAAAGATCCTATTCATTAGATCCATAAATATGGTCGGTGCA
Source organism: Gossypium hirsutum (assembly GCF_007990345.1). Classification (NCBI taxonomy): domain Eukaryota; kingdom Viridiplantae; phylum Streptophyta; class Magnoliopsida; order Malvales; family Malvaceae; genus Gossypium; species Gossypium hirsutum. The sequence continues at coordinate 84,049,518 of NC_053424.1, read as the reverse complement.
GTCGCCTGCCCAAACGGTATGACAAGAAATTCATAATGACCATACCTCGTCCTGAGAGCTATCTTAGGTACATCCGTTTCTTTAACTCGCAGCTGATAATATCCAGACCACAAGTCTATCTTAGAGAACACGGTGGCTCCTCTCAACTGGTCAAACAAATCAGCAATCCTTGGCAAAGGATACTTATTCTTGATAGTTACGTTGTTCAGTTGGCGATAATCTATACATAACCTCATCGAGCCATCTTTCTTCTTTACAAATAGTACGGGGGCACCCTAAGGTGAAAAACTTGGCCTTGCAAAACATTTATCCGTCAGCTCTTGCAACTGGGCTTTTAACTCTTTTAGCTCAGTTGGCCCATTCTGTACGAAGCAATAGAAATGGGAGCTGTCGCTGGTACCAGTTCAGTACCAAACTCTATCTCCCTTTCAGGAGGTAATCTGGGTAATTCTTCCAGGAACACATCTGGATACTCACATACTATCGGTACAGACTCAATCTTCAACTCTATTTCTTTAGTGTTCAATACAAATGCAAGGTAGGTTTCATACCCTTTTCTCATATATCTTTGAGCAACCATTGTCGTGATTACAACCGGCAATGTACCCAATTCTCTTTAATCAACCTGTAGAATTTCACCATCCGGGCATTTCAATTTAATATACTTACTACCATAGTTTACAATTACATCATGCAAGGCTAACCAATCCATACCAAGTATTACATCGAATTCATCAAATGGTAACAACATAAGATTAGCTGGAAAATAGTGACCCTGAATCGTCAGAGGACAATCCTTACAAACCTTATTAACCAAGACTGATCTGCCTAGTGGGTTCGACACTTTAATAATAAATTTCGTAGGCTCAATGGGTATGTTCATACTACACACCAAACTCATGCAAATGTATGAATGCGTCGACCCTAAATCAATCAAGGCAATAACACATGTATTGAAAAGAGAAAAAGTACGCGTGATGACGTCAAGAGAAGAGGCTTCCTCTCAGGCACGTATCATATACGTTCTTGCTGGAGCTCGAACATTTGGTTTTGCACGTCTTTAGCTACGATTCGACTTCCACTGGCACTTCCAGGATATCTCAGAGGTTTGCCTCGTGCAATGGGAGCACTCAACTTCGGGGCTACTTCTGCTTCTTTTTCAACTCACTCAGGGCAGTCCCTGAGAAAGTGGTCAAGAGAACCACATCTGAAACATGTGCCGCTCTTCATTTGGCACTCTCCAAAGTGAAATTTGTAGCAACTCTTACACTTCAGCTTTTGATCATCTACACTCCCCATACTAGTCACCATCGGGGAGAAAGACTTTTGGCATCATCGTTTAGAGCCTCTTGCTCTACCCGAATATCCTACCAATGAAGTGAAGCGTTCTTGTTAGCTCCTTGATTTTTTTGTGGGAAACGAGAGTGTTACCGCTGGACCTCTTGCTCGTAACTGGAGCCTCTCTCTTTGCTTGCTTTCTTTCATTGTTAAGCTTATTGGCCTTCTTGGCCCGATCAACCAATGCGACAAACTCCCGTATTTCAAGGATCCCAATCAACAATTTGATTTCTTCATTCAAACCCTCCTCGAAATGTTTACACATTTCTGACTCAGTTTGGACCTATTCAGTTGTGTACTGGCTTAGCCTCACGAACACTCTTTCGTATTCTGCTACAGTCTTGTTCCCTTGTTTGAGTTCCAAAAACTCTTTTTGCTTCGAGTCTAAAAACCTCTGACTAATGTATTTCTTCCTAAAATCTGCTTGGAAGAAATCCCAAGTGATATTTTCCTTTGGCACTACCGAGGATACAGTCTTCCACCAATGGTATGCAGTATTCTTCAGGAAGGACACGGCACACTTTAAACACTCCTCGGGTGTGCACGACAATTCATCTAACACCCGTGTAGTATTCTTGAGTTAGAACTCGACTCTTTCAGCATCATCCTCGATTTTAGCTTTATATTCGTCAGCCCCATACTTTCTAAGCTTATCTACAGGAGCCTTACCAATTATTACCGGTGTCATACCTCATGGCACATCATCATCAGGTTGGTTAGGGGGCGGGGGAGGCCTTGGTATGTTGAGGCAATTCCTCAGGTAATCCCCAAACCATTCGTCCATCATATCAAAGAAGGCAGCTTGGGCCTCTTCCCGGCCTTCAGACATAAGCCTTCTACTACTACTAGATACAGCTTGTTGTACGGAAGCTGGAGCATGGCTCTCGGCTCCCTCGGACTTATCTTGCGCTTGATTGGAAGACATTTACTATATTCAAAACAATTTAAACAGTTAGGAGATGTCACGCTATCAATATTCGAATAATGGCATGTATAATATCCTCTACGGTAGTCCTAGAACTGACTAAACTGTAGCTCTTATACCACTAAACGTAACACCTTTCACCTATATCTGACACCGAGATAGGGTTCAAGGAGTTACTGGTATTTCGCATTCACAAACATGTTAAATCAGGTCGCCAAATTTTGCTCAAATTTAAAACTTTTCAAACATGTACATTTCATCCCTTACATAGGCCTTTGAGGCCTAAAACATACTTAGGGGCAGTTTGAGACAAAATCGGGAACATTCGGTAAACTTTGGGCCCGTTAGAAAAATTTATCTTGTTTTAAAAGGTCACACGCCCGTGTGGCTTCGGGCACGTCCATGCCCTCAGCCCATGTGCAACATGACTTTACCCTTATCATACAATTAGAGGCACACGGCCAAGACACGCGCCCGTGTGGCCTGCCCGTGTACAACACTGACTTAAAATTTTAGGTGCATGGGACGCACGACCATTCCATACACCCATAAAAGTGGTTCGTGTGTCACACACGGCCTAGACCCACGCCTGTGTGTCCAACCATGTGGACCCTAATAGGCTATTTCCAAGACTTTGGTCACCCTTTTCATCACTTATACTTAATGATTACCAAATATAAAGTAAGATATGATAATATTCTTATAAATGATCTTGGCAAAACTCATTGCATGGAAACCTCATATCATTGGTTTCATACATGATAAGTTATTCCCCATCTTGTATTTATGGGTTTCCATGTCTCTTTAACACATTCAAGATTGGCTCGTTCTTGTGACTCATTGCCAATTGGAAACAAACCATCGTATGAAGTGTAAACCTGCATAGATTTGTAGGTCATAGCCCACTTCAAAATAAGCCAATTCATATGGCCATTTACAAAAAGATAGGTATATCTTTACATGCCTTCATTTGGAAAATCAAATGGCACATACAACAAAATACTCAAAAGTCCTATACATGCCATTGAACATAATAGAAATGTCTTTATACTAAAGCTGGTCTATTTGATAGTGTGCTGGCTTTCCCAACCGTCTTCCAATCCTTACGAGTCCTTGAGCTCTGAAAAGTAGGGAACAGAAAGGGGTAAGCATTTACATGCTCAGTAAGCTCGAATAATTAGAAAGTAAACTTACCAAGTAATTAGCATGCAACCAAATTGGGTAATAAAATCAATAAGCACGTAGTGGCTTCCCTATCACATACACTCAATCAATGAATTAGTCATATAACAAAGCACCATACAATTTATCTTAGATGAGATCATCATTTAACATCTCATTTTGTACATATATCTCATATTAATCTCGTTGAGTTTCTAGGAAATCTCGATGGAGTATCCATAATCCGTCAATTCATAAGGATAATCATTTCAGGTATGCACTCCCGCGAACCTCACATCTTACGTCAGAATTACCAGTCCAGGCTAAATTCCCCGTATCGTAAACTCATAAGGTGATGTCAGGATTACCAGTCCAAGCTAAATCCCTTATAACGAAAAACACCCTTAATGAGTTTGAATCTGAATTACCAGTCCAGGCTAAATTTAGACCCCAAATCAAATTACCCATCCGGGCTAAATCCTTAATGCACATATATTCTTCGAGAGGCTCAATCATCCAAAGGAACACCCATCCGGGCTAGATCCTTTTCATAATTGAGATCAACGGATTGCCCGTCTGGGCTAAATCCTTACTGCAACACATGCAGGATCTCAATTCACATGTCAAGCATGTTTATCCATCGAATTTCCTTTTTAACCTCAACCAAGACAATTTTTCAACATATCATTATCAGAGTTGCAATCCATGTAATTTCATGCCATCAATAAATACAATCATCATGCATTCATAAATCATATAATTAGACACATTATGAGTTTACTTTAAGTTATCCGAACTTACCTGGTATTCGTTTCGGTGTCGTGTTTCGATTATTCTGAAATCTTTCGTTTTCCTCGATCGACCTCCGAAATTTGTCCCTCGAGGTCTATAACAACAAAATAAAATCATTAACACTCTACATTATGCTTTTCAAGTCTAAATTCCACCCTCAATCTAAATGACCATTTTGCCCTTAACCTTTCACATTTTTACGATTTAGTCCCTAGGCTTGTATAATGAAACACATGCAATTTTTTTATCAAAAAAAAAAGAAACACATGCAATTTTTACCTTACCCAAGCCGAGCACTTCTCCCTCTTATGGCAGCTCACATTTTCCATTATTTTCTCATTTCTACCACACATTTTACAACTTTTGCAAAAAGGTCCCTTTAAGGGTTTTTCATGAAAATCACATAGGAAAAGATGTTTAACACACATCTAACTTTCATATTCCTCTAAAAACCATCAAAATACAAATAACTCATGCATGGATAAATTTTTGAACATGAACCCTAGCATGAAATATGGGTAGAAATGGAGAGAGTAAGCTACCGGGATTTCAAAAATACAAAGAACATTAAAAACGGGGCTTGGGAGCACTTACTATTGAGCTTGAAACGCTTAGAAACCCTAGCTATGGAGGGCTTGAGAGTTTCAGCTGGTACAAGGGAGAAAATGGTTGATTTTTGGTTCATTTTTCCCATTTTATTTCATTAAAATGCCAAATGACCAAAATACCTTTAAGCCCTTTCTTTAAAATTTCATCACTGCAAGCCCAATTTTGTCCAAAAACTTAGAAATAGAGCAAATTGCTCTCCAAGACCTTCTAATTTATAATCTAAAGCAATTTAATACAAATTGCTTCTAGAATCCAAGTTTTTCAATTTATTCAATTTAGTCCCTAATTTCCAATTGGACACCTTATTCAAAGAATTTCTTCATGAAAATTTAATACATGTATATTATCATATACTAGGCCTCATAATAATCATAAAATAAATATTTTGATATTAGATTTGTGGTCCAAAAACCACTATTCCGACTAGGCCCTATTTCGGGATGATACAGGAAGAGTGGTTTGTCTCCTCCATGCATGGACGGTGTCAAAGCAGATTCAATACGGTTGAGTTTATCCATTAGTTGTTGATACTTATCATCCTCTTGAATAGCTGTGACTATAGTGGGTTTCTAGCCATATGTGAATCTGATAGTTTGTCAATGACAATAGTTCAATGCCATATTTTCTATAATTTCGTGCGCATCCTCGTACATCCTATTCATAAGGGCTCCTCCTGCTGCTCTATCTAATCCAAATTTTATATTTGCACCCAACCCATTATAAAATTTATGAAATCCCATTCACTCTGGAAATCAGTGGTGCGGGTATTTTTGAATCAACATTTTGAAGTGTTCCCACACCTTATATAGGTTTTCTCCTTCCATCTGTCTAAAGTCAACAATCTCTCTTCTTAATTAGACTGCTTTACTAATTAGGAAAATTTTCTATAAGAATTTTCCAACAAGTTCATCTCAAGTCGTGATGGATCTTTGACCCTACGAGTCTAACCAAGAAAAGGTGTTATCAATCAGAGAAAAGGGGAACAACCAAGACAAAAAGGGTCATCAGTGACACTGTTATACTTAAAAGTATCACAGAGTTGAAGAAACTATTTCAAATTTTAATTAGGGTCTTCTGTCCTAGTGCCCCTAAATTATAGATTATTTTGGATCATTAGTATCATCGTCGATTTGATCTCAACATTATTAGCTATAATCGTCGGGCTCGTTATACTTTCCTGAACCGTAGTTAAACTTGGTAGTGCATAGTCTGATAAAGCTCTCTCATTCTGAGCCATATGCATGTTTGTAGGTAACTGTGGTGCTGGTGGATCTCTTAAGGCGTTATCGTTGTCGTCGCCGAACAATGGATTGTCACGTAGTACGTTACTTGCAGCGGTTGGTGGTTGTTTTTGCATCTGATGTTGCTATTGTCTGCAATTCCTTTGGATTATTATCTCTGGATCTGTGGCTACTACAATAGGTGTGCTCCTACTGCGAGTCATACACGAAACCCAAAAAAAAGGAGGTTAGTAGCAATAAATGGAATAAAATCGTATCTATAACCTATAAATTTCTAAATTATTCTTTTAAAGTGCAAAAATTAAAATTAACCTAATGACGTTGCCTCCCCAGCGACGGCGCCAACAACTTGATCGCCTCCAGATGTACTAACATCCAGAGTGTGAATACTGCAATAAAATAGAGAGTTATAAGGTGGTATCCACAAATATACGGGTCAAATTGTAATATAGATTTTACAAAGAAGTAAGTGAGTACTCCGAGTATCGAACCCAAGGGAGGCGAGTTCTAAATCATTCTTAATCTAAACACTTAAAGATCTAATTGATACTTAAATCAGTTATAGTGCTAAAGTAAAATAAGAGTTATTTTTAGGGTTTTTAAATTAATAAATTAAAATAACATAAAAGTATTAAAATTGCAAGAGATAGAGAGAAAAAAAGTGAATCAAATATGAAGACGAGCGATTATCTCGCTTCAGCAATCTTAATCAAATGTCATCTCAGGTTCTTCATCAATCAATTAGTCACTACCCTAGCAGGATCTTCCGACCTCACAATCCAGACTGGCTTGGGGTAAAGGTGTTTACGAATGGGCAATATCAATTTTGGGCTAATTCCCACCTTGATGACTTCCTCAGGTTGTTACACCTAGGGTTTGTTTCATATTCTTCCTTTCTCAAATAGTTGATCTATTGAATAACCCTACAAAATAGTTAAAAGATCATGCTTCTACTCACTAATCCTTTATAGAAGGATTAGTTCCTCATGGTTTTCATAAACAACATAGAATAGATGGAAGAATTAGTCATGGGGAATGGATTGAACTAGAGAGTTTAAGAAAAGCCTGATTGATATTGATAATAAGAGTGAATCCACAATAGTTGATCTTCTTTATAACTCAAAACTCTTGAAAGAAATAAAGAACATATAAACTAAAATTATGAAAACCTAAAGAAAGCAAGAAAATAAAACTTCAACCTAAAGAGAGAAACTAAGCTAATGGAATGTGTTCATAATGTGTGCCAAAGGACCCTATTTATAGCCTTTAGGTAACTGTCATTCTTAACCTTACGTTAGTTGACATTCTTAAGCTTTAAATTCGATTGTGCAAACCAAAACGTCCCTGCTTCATGTTTTATTCTCGTTATAAAGTTGATGTCGCGATAGACCAGGATCTGTGTTGCGATATAGCAACCAATATGCTCCTCTACAGCCATCTTCAGGGGTATGTCCCGACACCCTCAGCCTCTGTTGCGACATTGAAAGCAGTTTCTCACTTTCTCTATTCTTTTCCCTATGTTGCGATATTGGATCTCCTATGTTGCGACATAGCGTCCAGTATTGACCCGAAATGCCTTTTAATGGTCTCCTGCACATCACAAAGTATGTTAGCTCTCCCTTAGGCCTCATTTGACCCTTAAGGTTAATAAAAGACTCAATGTGCATATTTTATTAGATGTAAGTAAAACTAAAGAAACTTAAAACATAACAAAAATGCCTATATTCAAGCTCCTTAAATGCAAAAATTAGTTTAATCTGCTACACTGAATTATGGCAAATCAATAATACTGAAAGCATAATTAAATGTGTTCATTGTACTATTTTTTTGAATGCGTGATAATTCATGCCACTGATCGTATGTTTAAATCATGCCTTCTGTATTGTTTCTATTATTGATTAAGCATGTCATACTGCATTAGGGTTGGGACGATTATGTAAAGAGGAAGTACTAGCAGTTTATCTGCATTATTGGTGGTTTGTTCACAATACTAACAGCTTGTTGCAATACTAACAGTTTATCTGCATTACTGGTGGCTTTTCCACATTATTGGCAGCTTGTCTGTAACACTAGTGACTTGTCCACATTACTGGTAACTTGTCTACAACACTGGTGGCCTATCCACATTACTGGCAGTTTCTCTGCGTTTCTGGCAACTTGTTTTCATTATTGGTAGTTTATCTACAATACTAGTGGCTTGTCCACAAACTAGTGTATTATTAGATGGATGAGTTTTGGGGAACTCTTATTATGGTGTATAGCGGAATTGGGTAGGAACCTCACTAAAAATATTGCATTGCCATGTTCATGCATACCAAATTTGTGATTTTGTACTGTTTTAAAATTCCCTATTATTGATTGGCTTGACTGTTATTTTTACTATTTATTATTGTATATTTGAGTTACGGATCACACTGAGCTTTTTAGCTCCCCCCTTAGTTTACTGTTTTTACAGATAACCATCGAGGTTAGGACTTGTACACGGCTATCAGAGGAGCTTCTCAGATGTTTTCACTTTTTAAGTATTTTAAATTTAATTTTAATAATTGTTTTGGGCCTGTATTGATTTTTATTCAAACTATGGCATGGGACTTTAATTTTGAGATTTATTTTGAATTGCATGGCATAAATTTTTAAACCGCTTGAATTGATATTTAAATGACTATGCATAAAATTAGTTTTTAAGAAGGGTCTTATTAAATCACTCTTTTTTGCTGCTATACTAAAAATAAATTTTTAATAAAATTCAACTTAATTTTTAAAATGATTATTCTATACAAATCAAGTCTTAAAGTCACTTCATTTATGAAATTAGCATGTTTTTGTGAAATAAAGACAAATATCAAATTTCACTAGTTTTAAGTATAAAGGCAAATGTTTTAAAATATGTTTGAAATTACAAAATTTTATTTGCGCCATTTTGGTGGTCAATATAGCCTTTAGAATTCAACATAACGTTTAGGCCGGGTTAGGGAGGTTACACCTCTTCTCCCATATTGATTTGTCATGCCTTATCCTATTCGCCTTCAATGGAAAGCGCTGCCAACTCTTCCTCCATCTCTGTCGTAACACCTCCAAACCCCAATTTCACGCTTTCTGCCTGGTGAGAGAAACAACAACAAAAACCCAACAAAACTAAAATATGTGCTATTAAAAGCAGGGGTGAGCAAAATTTGATTCAATTCAAAAAACTCGATAAAAATTACAAATTTTGAATTAAATAGTTTGAGCTATTTGAGTTAATTAAGTTATTTGGATAAACTCGAATAAAAATTTAAGTTTTTCGGTTTAACTTGAATATGAATTATACAATTTAAGTTATCTAAAAATCCAAATAAGAAAATGCAAAACTACGTCGATTTGATAAATGTTTACATTTTCTAAAGTTAAAAGTCAAAACTATTAATTTAAAAAGCAAAACTACGTCATTTTGATATATGTTTACTCATTAAGTTAAAAAAAATCATTATATTGTTTATGTAGTTAAATAATCTTGTACTTAATTTACTAGTTAAATAATTGATCCATGTAAACACAACATTGAGTATAAATAATAGGATTTGTTAAGTCGACTCGATTGGACTCGAAATTTTTTGACTCGAGTGGATTCGAAAAAAATCCAAATTAAGTTTTGTTGCTAAAATAAGATTCTTCAACTTGACTAACTCGAATTTTTTTTACTCAATTCGATTCAACTCAACCAAATGCTCACCCCTAATTAAAAAAAAACTAAAAAACGTGTTATTAGAAACAAACACCAAAAACATTAACATTTAAAAACATAGCAAAAAAGTCCGCCTCTTAACACGATTCTCTCTGTTTGCCTTTTGGCACGAGTTTTTATTTCTATTTTTTTTCTGAATCTGGTTTCGTCAACTTTCTTTCTCACTCGTAATCTGGTGGTGGCTGCTGTATCTCCAATGGAAGAGGAGCTGGTGAATCTGAACCTGTTAGATGAAGAGGAAGAAGCATTTCATAAGGAGTGGTGATGGAAAAATCGTTTCAATTTTGTCTAGTGGGACGTTGTCTAACAGATAGTGTCGTTCATTTTCCTTTATTACGTAACACTATAGCTGATCTTTGGCACCTTATTGGAGGGATTTGCATTACGAATTTAGGAGAAAAAAGGTATATTTTTCAATTCTTTAATAAGGTTGACATCCATAGAGTACTTGTTGGAACACCGTGGTTCTTCAACAACCATCTACTTATACTTCAAAGACTTTCAATGAAAGAAGATCCAGCGACGTTGGTGCTAAACTCTACTAAGTTTTGGATACAAGTGCATGAATTACCACTAGGGATTATGACTGAACCGATGGCACAACAGTTCGGTAATTTTTGTGGTCAATTTATCGAATATGATACTTCAATACCGTCTTGGGGGCACAAGAAGTATATGCGTATTCGTATTCGATGGATGTATCTATCCCATTGAAACGCAAGAAGAAGATCTAGATTGGGAAAGATATGATTATTTATGCCCAATTTAAGTATGAAAAGCTCAGTTTATTTTGTTTTATTTGTGGAAGGTTGGGTCATGGTGAAAGTTACTGTCCTTATCGTTTAAGAATTGAGCCTTCAAAAATCATTTTTGGCTGGGACTTGTCACTACGTGCGGTACCAAAACGACGAGCCATGGTGGTGAGCAGGTGGCTTCGTGAGGCTGATGGATCACAGTACAAAACTGTCAATTTGGAAAGCCCCAATCAAAGTATTTTATTAAATGAAGGGAAAGATACAGGGCAAAATTTGGGCGAAAATATGGGGAATCATGTCATATTCCAATATAAATCAATTGGGATCTAATCAACAAATCTTTCCTAACATGAAAAGTCAAAGGAGTACTTGGAGTAAAGGTGGCATGCATATTGATGGGCTAGAGTATGGGCCTATGGAATTGGTTTCAGAGGAGGATAATGACCCTATTACTGCGTTGGAAAGAAAGAAGAGACAGCGTATAATGGAAGGCCCACTTGTTATTGTGGGTTCTAATGTTGGTAATAGTTCTTTGATTTTATCGGCTAGCTCTGATGATCAGAGCAGCCAGGTGCAATGAAAATCCTTAGCTGGAACGTTCGTGGTTTAGAGAGATCACAAACTGTAAAAGGCTCAAAAACAAGTTGAGAGCCCTTAATTCCCAAATTTCGTTTCTTATGGAGACAAAATTAAGCTAAAAAAAATAGAGATGGTTAGGTTGAAGTGTGGGTTTGAAAATGAGATTGATATTGGGGCTAAATGTTCTAAAGGTGGGCTTTCAATGGGCTAGAAAGGGAATTCATTGATCAATCTTAAAAGTTTCTCATTATTCCATATTGATGTTGAGATTCATGATAACAAAGGTGGAGATATTTGGCAGTTAACGAGGTTTTATGGGAATTCGGAGGAAAAATATAGAAGGGGATTCTTGGAATCTACTAACGATGCTAAACTATGATCATTCTATTCCTTGGGTTGTTTTAAGGGATTTTAATGAAATTGCCAACTCCTTTGAAAAAAAAAAGTCTCCTTAGATCAGCACGTCAGATGAATTTTCGGACGGTGTTAAAGGACTACAGCCTCAATGATCTAGGATTTATAGGCCGTTGGCTCACTTGGGAAAGAGGAAGGTTCGCTTCTACAAATATTAAAGAGCGTTTGGATCGTGGTGTGGCTACGTTGGATTGGGTGGATCTATTCCCGGGTTACCAAGTTCAACATCTGAGTCATTCATTTTCAGATCATTGCCCCATTCAACTTGACACCATGGGAGTGAGTAGGAATGATCGACATTATAATTCCATGATGTTCCAGTTTGAGGCTAAATGGTGCCTTGAAAATTCCTTTGAAGAGATGGTTAAAACCTGGTGGGAAGACGCTACTGGGAGCATACCCAGTAGATTACAGAGCATGGGTCGTCAAATGCAAAATTGGAGTAAAGGACGAAGTAAGGAGTTGAAGAGAAATAGGTTCGAACTAGAGGGCAAACTCATTCGTCTCTATGGTCAGGATCCTTCGGATGAGATGTTAGCTAAAATCATGGAGGTTCAGGCAAAACTTAATTTGGAGGCAGATAAGGAAGAGTTATTTTGTAAGCAACATGCCCGAGTTAACTGGCTTAAGAATGGTGATCGTAATACAAGTTACTTCCATAAGATTGTTGTTTGAAAAAAGTCTCGTAGGCAAATTTCTGAGTTAGAAGATGAGAATAGAGGACAAGTTACATCGTCAGAGGAGATCATAAAGGTTGCTTCAGAGTATTTTGAAAAACTATTTTCAGCTTATGATGTTGGACTGGATGAGCGTTTATTTTATTTCGTGGAGAAAAAAGTTACTGATAGCATGAATGATACCTTGCTTAGACATTTTACGAAAGAGGATATAGCTTATGCAGTTAAGATGATGGCACCTCTAAAAGCACCCGGAGTTGATGTGTTCCCCGCTATTTTCTTCCAAAGGTACTGGCATATTGTTGGATCAGAGATTGCTCGTTATTGCTTATCTATTCTCAACGGTCAAGCTGAAGTAGAGGAGATAAATAAAACACACATCATTTTGATTCCCAAGGTTGATAAACCAAAAAACATGTTACAATTCAGACCCATAAGCCTTTGTAACGTTGTTTACAAAATTATCACTAAAGTCTTGGTAATTCGTATGAGCTCTATTTTAAGTTACTGCATTAATGAAGCTCAGAGGGCTTTTATTCCAGGAAGACTAATATCAAATAATATGTTGATTGCTTATGAGGTCCTTCACTCTCTCAAAATGAAAAAGAATGGTAAGAAAGAAATTTTGCACTTAAACTTGATATGAGTAAAGCCTATGATCGAGTTGAATGGGATTTTCTGGCTGGTATGATAAAGCACTTGGGTTTCCATGAGGACTGGATTGTACTCATCATGAGGTGTGTATGTTCTGTTTCCTACTCGATTACTCTTAATGGAGTCAATGGCAAATAATTTTGCCCCTCAAGAGGCTTAAAGCAAAAAGATCCTCTTAGCCCCTATCTATTTCTAATCTACACTGAAGGTTTCTCTACTCTGATTCAAGATGCCAAAAATAAAGGTTGGATGATGGGCACAACTATTGGTAAGGAGAGATTTGCTATTAATCATCTATTTTTTTTGCATATGATTGCATCCTTTAAGCCGATGCTTCGTGTGAGGGGGCTAGAGTGGTCCAAGATATCATTCAAAGGGGCTAGAGTGGTCCAAGATATCATTCAGGAATATGAGATGGTCTCAAGACAGCGAGTGAATTTCAACAAGTCCCTTATCTATTTCGAGGTTAATGTAAATTCAAATGTGAAAGCAGAGATTATCAATTTGTTAAGAGTTCACGAAGGGCTACCAATCTTGAGAAGTACCTTGTACTGCCTAAGATGATGGGTAGAAGGAAAACATGGGCTTTTGCCAATTTTGCTAATAGGTTCAAGATGATGGGCACAACTATTGGTAGAGAGAGATTTGCTATTAATCATCTATTTTTTGCATATGATTGCATCCTTTAAGGCGATGCTTCGTGTGAGGGGGCTAGAGTGTACAAGATATCATTCGAGAATATGATATGGTCTCAAGACAGCGAGTGAATTTCGACAAGTCCCTTATCTATTTCAAGGCTAATGTAATTCAAATGTGAAAGCAGAGATTATCAATTTGTTAAGAGTTCACGAGTGGCTACCAATCTTGAGAAGTACCTTGGACTGCCTATGATGGTGGGTAGAAAGAAAACATGGGCTTTTGCCAATTTTGCTGATAGATTCAAGATGATGGGCGCAACTATTGGTAAGGGGAGATTTGCTATTAATCATCTATTTTTTGCATATGATTGCATCCTTTAAGGCAATGCTTCGTGTGAAGGGGCTAGAGTGGTCCAGGATATCATTCAGAGGGGCTAGAGTGGTTCAAGATATCATTCGAGAATATGAGATGGTCTCAGGACAGCGAGTGAATTTCGACAAGTCCCTTATCTATTTCGAGGCTAATGTAAATTCAAATGTGAAAGTAGAGATTATCAATTTGTTAGGCGTTCACGAGTGGCTACCAATCTTGAGAAGTACCTTGGACTGCCTATGATGGTGGGTAGAAGGAAAACATGAGCTTTTGCCAATTTTGCTGATAGGTTCAGGAAAAGAGTTGAAGGGTGGAGTCTGAGATATCTGTCAATGGGGGTAAGGAGGTTTTCATTAAATCTGTTTTGCAACTCCGCTTTATACTATGCAATGTTTTCTTTTTCCGAAAATGTTATGTCATACCTTAGAAGGCATAAGGCATAATGAATAGATTCTGGTGGTCTATAGCAAAACGTCAAAGGGAATTCATTGGAGCAGTTGGGATAAATCATGCTATCCAAAATGCGCTGGTGGGTTAGGTTTTAAAAACTTGTTTTTGTTTAATAAGGCCTTATTGGCAAAACAGATTTGGCGCATTTTATCTCAGCCTCGTTGTCTATTAGCCAGAGTTTTAAGAGCACGTTATTTCTCGTTTTCGGATATTCTATCTGCGAAAATTGGTTCTTACCCTTCTTTTACCTGGAGGAGTATTTGCAGCGCCCGGGAGTTGATTGCAGAAGGGATTTTGTGGCAGGTTGGCAGTGGTGATCGCATCAACATCTGGAACGATCTTTGGCTGCCTGGAAGAGAGAATAACAAAGTTACAGTCCAACAAATCAGGCTTAATTGGATGAATGTTAACCAGCTTATTGACACTGAATCTAATACCTAGAATAGGGAGTTGGTGCAAACTTTAGTTGATGATGAAACAGCAGATCGAATCTTTTCTATTCTGATTTCGGGGAGTTGCTCGGAGGATATGATGGTTTGGAAGCACGAAGGATCGGGGGAGTACACCGTTAAGAGTGGGTACAAAATCCTATCTACAGCTCATTTACAATACCATACATATATTTCCTCTATGAATGATAATTACAAAGATTTCTATAAAGCCTTATGGGCACTAAACATTCCACAAAAAATAAAAATCCATTGCTGGAGGCTGATTAACGATCTGCTGCCCCATTTTGGTAATCTGGCGCGACGGAAGTTGAGTGTGGATGTTGCTTGCCCTCTGTGTAAGGCAGATCTAGAGGATACAGCTCATTTGGTATGGTCTTGTGATACTCTACAGCGTGTTTGGGCTTCATTACAAGTAAAGGTTCCACCACTAGAAGCTTCGTTGTGCTGTAAGAGGCGTTTTGTTAGAATGTTTTCTGCAACAGATGAGCAACAGAGACGAATCATTACCTTGTCAGGTTGGGGGATTTGGCACCGCAGAAATAAGCTAATCCATGAATGGGGTCAAATTTTCCATGTAAGAATTTTTAGGGTTTATTCGAGGGTATGAACTAGAGATCTGCCTAAACCAAGAGAATCTCCGTCCTCCCGTTAAAATTATGGTGAAGGATCTGTGGAGACCTCCAGATGATGGAGTTATCAAGTTAAACTTTGATGTATCTTTCCAAAAAGATGTCAAAATCGCTACAACTGCAGTTATAGCCAGAGATTCTACAGGAGATATCGTAGGGGCAGAAACCTATCTGGTCGAGGATGTTGCTGATGCATTTGTAGCTGAGGCACGGGCTTGTGAAAGAGCACTTATTTATGCGGACTTTCGGAGGCTACAATTGGAAGGTGACTCATTGTCAGTTATCAAGAGTATTAAGAAGGAAGGGAAAAACAAATCGATCCTTAGGCCGATTACTCAACATATTTGTAAAATGGGGTTGAGTTTTGATGAGGTAACTTACCTTTTTGTGCCCAAATCGATGAACGGAGCGGCTCATACTCTCGCGCTGGAAGGCCGGAGAAAGCAGTTTTGCGGAGGGTGGGGTACTGGTGTGCCTGCATCGATGAAGAAGATTGTGATGGCAGATAGGTTGGCCTGGTTCTAGCGTCTCTAAGGTTTTCCCCATTTTTTCTTTGATTTTGGAGAAGGTTCATTGAATCTCCAAAGCCGGCGTCAAAGCATTTGCTCTCTCCTTTTGGTTCTGATTTTCTTTCAGTCTCTTGGAGAGAGGTTTGGCTGATATTTGTTTCAAAAGAGGCATGGTTCAAGACGTTTGCTTTTCTACTTTCTTTTGTTTGGTAGTTTCTAGGAGTTCATTTAATTTTCTGTTTGCTAGCTGTTTTCCTTTATCTGTTAGGTGTCTTTTCATGTGACTTTTTGTAGCTTTTCAACCGTTTGGTGTCTTGAGCCTTGCACTAATAATATCAATCAGTTTACTTTCAGAAATATAGCAAAAAAAAAAATTTGAGCACTATGTGAATATATAAAAATAATATATGTACATTTATAAATTAATGTATAGAGAAATATATCAAAATTTATATAAAACCAGAATTTTACTTTTAAAAATATAGAAAAAAAATTGAGCATCATGTGAATATATAAAAATAATATATATTTATAAATTTAAATTAATAAATTTACAGTACTATAAATAAATAAATAAAAATCACAAAAACAAATACAAAATTTTCAATTTTTTTTTCTCTTCCCACTTTTTTCCTTCTTTACTTTCAATGTTTCCTTCTATTCCGAAACCTTAAAATAGAAAAGGAACATCTACAAACAACAGTTCTGTCCGTGCTTCTTACCTTTTATAAAAATTAATAATTTTACAGTAATATATACATAAAAATTCACAAAAACAAATACTAAATTTCCATATTCAATACTATAGTGCTACACATGTATCTTACTTTTATATAAACTAGATTTTATGCTCAAATTTAATTTTAATCATATTCAATAGTAAATATTTGTATGTTTTATATAAATAAATTTAGATTTAAAATTTAATAATTATAAAAATCTTTACTTGAGATTCAACAAAAGTACGATATGAAAGAGTTTAAAAATTATGACATAAAAGTAATATGAAATTAAATGAATGTATAATTGGTCCGACCCTTTAAACGAGTGTAAATCCATTGGAATAAATAATTTCAATAAAATAGGCAAATTTGCGAATGATTATATGAAATTATTTATTAAAAATATTTTATAAAAAAATAATTATTCTATGCACAACAAATAAAATAAAAGAAATTCAGATGCAAGTGTAGAATATTATCGTATGTCCTTATATATGACAACATCCTACATCCTTATATGTAATTTTTCATTACACAGAAAGTTTACAAAATAATTATAAAAAAAAACTTATTTAAATGTAAATTATTTAAAAATTCTAAAAAATTTTAATATGTATCCAAAATTGACTTACGAGCGCGGACAAACAAACCCAAACCTATTTAAACGTATATAATTGTTAAAAAAAATCTTACTTGTAGGGGTGAGTGTTCGATCGAATCGAATGAAAAAATTTCGAGTTAATCGAGTTGACGAATCATATTTTATCATCTTAATTTAATTTAAAATTTTCTCGAATCGAGTCGAGTGAGATGGAAATCGAATCGAATCGAATCGAATATATTTGTTCGAGTTGAATTTTATAAAATAATTTTGAGTCCTTGCAACCACTGTCACCTATCGTAATAAAATTTGTCCACCTTAATCAAAATTTTCTTTAACTTTCATCACCTCATAATTTATTTATTAATCTTTTATATACGGGTTAGCTTCTTTATTTGCTTAGTTATTTCAATTATCTTCAGATTCTTGTTACTATGTATTTTGAAATTAAAAAATATATTAAATGTAAAAATGTGATTTTTTAGTAAAAGTTATTTTAAAGATAAAATGTAAAATTGATACCAATATAAAATTTTAACATGAATATTTAATGGCATAATTAATAATTCAATTTTAATATAAATATTCAATATGATTAAACAATTCAATAATATAAATAATATAAAATGTGAAATTTAATTTAATAATATAAATAGTAGATATAAATAAAATTATTACTATTTATGTTTAGTGATTTTTTTAATAATTTTAATTTTTTATTTGAGAGTAAAGGGTGAGAGATAAAAGTTTAGGGGGAAAAAAAGTTTTGAGGAATAGAAGTTTGAGTGGGAGTAAAATTTTGGAGGGAAAATATTAAAAAAAATTTGGGGGGGATGGATTTGGGTAGATGGGAGGTGGGATGGGAAGTAAAAAGTTTAGGGGGAAAGTGGGAGGGAGTAAAAATTTTAGGGGAAAATAAAAAGTTTTGAGAGTTTTTTGAAGTAAAATTTTGAAAAAAAGTAAATGGCAGAGTAAAATTTTGGTGGGAAATGGATTTTGGGTAGATTGGGGGGTTGGGATGGAATGAGAGTAAAAGTTTTGGGGGGAAAGTGGAAAGGAGTAAAAGTTTTGAGGGAAAAGTAAAAAGGTTTGGGAGTTTGGGGTAAAAATGTAAAATATTATAGTTTGATATTCGAATTATTCGAATTATTCGAGTTATTCGAATTCGAAAACTCAACTCGATTCGAAATCGAAATACGAAAAAAAAAATCGAGTTGACTTGAATAACTCGATTCGCTTAACTCAAAATTTAATTTTTTTTGATTTTTTCGAGTCGAATCGAGTTTTGCTCACCTCTACTTACTAGCATTATTCTCCCTAATGATAATCTCCCTCAAATTCACAGTTGCTGATATTTCAAATAAATTGTCGACCTCCCTTCACACATCATTTAAACTAAACTCTAAACACAAACACAAGTCCAATATCAACAATAAATCCCCACTTTTATAACTCAATTCAAAGCTTCCTATTAAATTTTTTATCATAATAAGTTGACTACCAATGCAAAGCATTCGTAACTCTATCATCAACTGGAAATACTTTCAATGCTAATCTTTTAAGTTATTTTGGAATTTAATTTACTAGTTTACATTATATTTTGTTTTTTTCATAGGCGCACTAAGTAAAAGATGTTTATGAAGAACCCTTTGAAGCCATGCATCTTCCACTGGCTACATCTACTGTTTATACATGTTTTTGCTCTAATGTTGATTTAGTTTCATGTTAAATTCTTATGTTCTTTTTTCATGGTTATATCATCCATGTAATGAAATAAATGATTATAGTAAAGATTAAATATTTTGGAACTTTTTAATCAAGAGGTATTAGTTATGAAATGTTAGCCAACAACATAGTGAATGTGCAAATATTTTATTAGAACAAAAGAGAATCACAGTAAAACTAAATTGGTTAACGTTAAAAATTGTACATACTAAAAGAAAGTAAAGAAACGAATGGATGTGCGCAATTTAAGAATTTTAAGACAAAAATTGAATGGTGAAGAAAGATTGTATAAGAAGGGTAAGCTAACATGCAACTCAAATTATCTCAAACAAATCTTCTTCCTCTAAGAGGGGATAAACAATCTTAATTTATAAAATTACATAGGAGACTTTGAAAACAATAAAATGGCTCCATTAATGATAATAACGATGTTTTTTCTCTGGGCAAGATCAATGCTTACAGTTCAAGGTGGAGATCCCACCATTACTTTCGAGTGGAAGGTCACTTATGGCACTATATCTCCTTTGGGTGTTCCTGTAAAAGGTATTCTTATTAATGGGCAATTCCCTGGGCCAAATATTAACTCTACCACCAACAATAATGTTATAGTCAATGTGTTTAACAACCTTGATGAGCCATTCCTTTTGACATGGTAAGCAAGAGTACTTTTGTCCCATTTGATTATATTAGTAAAGCGTTGAGCTTAATTATATATGGAAATGAAATTTGTTGCAGGAGTGGTGTGCATCATAGGAAAAATCCATGGCAAGATGGTGTGCTTGGAACCAACTGTCCTATCCCCCCGGGAAGAATTACACCTATAAATTCCAGGTAAAGGACCAAATCGGCAGCTACATGTATTATCCAGTGACGGCTATGCATAAGGCCACTGGTGGTTTCGGTGGTCTTCGTATTAACAGTCGTTTACTCATTCCCGTCCCCTATGCTGATCCAGCTAATGACTATACTCTAATAGCAGGAGATTTTTTCAACAAGGGATACACCAGCCTCAAGAAAGTTCTTGAGAGTGGTCGCAACCTTGGTAGATGTGATGGTGTCCACATTAATGGAAAAGTTGCTAAAGGTGATGGTAACGATGAACCTCTCTTCACCATGGAAGCGGGCAAAACCTACAAGTATAGGATTTGCAATGCGGGTATCAAGACTGTAGGAATATTCTGTAAATATTTTAGGAATATTTTGTAGATATTTTCTTTATTAAAATCCCTTATTTTAAGGGATCATATCTCCTATTTAGTATCTTTCCTAACTTAGAGTTTCCTAAAGTAGTGTCATAGGTTGTATATAAAAACTCTGATTTATGTTCTATTTAGTATAAAAAATACTCTGATTTCTACATGGTATCAGCTTAGGTTACGATTTCTTTTTCAACCTAGACCATGTCCGAAACTCCTTCTCCTACTTCAGAGATTACTTCAAATCCAGAAAATTTTTCTGGTTCTGATGCTCCATCAGATTCGTCTGGTCTGACTATCACCTGCCATCGATTGAATGGCAACAATTTTCTTGAAGGGTCTTGTGAAGGTAATCTGGTCATAAAAGATCCAGAAGGTAACCTTTCTTCTACTGCATTTTTCTCCTCCCAGTTGACTCCTAATTGGATCCTCGATTCTGGTGCTACGGATCATATGACTAGTAACAAGGCATTGTTTCACAATTTTTTCCATACCTTTGGTAAAGCTGTCAAAACGGCTGATGGTACCTTGTGCAAAATAGAGGGACATGGCACTGTTATTCTCAATGAACAGATTGCACTTAAAAATGTTCTCTTTGTACCAAATCTGGCGTGCAATCTCATCTCTGTTAGTAAATTGTCCACAGACTTGCACTGCTTTGTAATTTTTAATGATCGTGATTGTACTTTGCAGGCACTGAACTCGAAGAAGATGATTGGTAAGGCCAGCTTGCATAATGGTCTCTACATCCTCCCTACCTCTCCTAAAATCGAGATCTCCAAGTCATTTACCGCTTTAGGAAAAGTTGATACTGTTATGTTATGGCACTTTCGTTTAGGCCATCCTAGTTTCCAATACCTTGCAAAATTGTTTCCTGCTCTATTCATTAATAAAAGGCCTAATTCTTTTTCTTGCAAAGTTTGCTCTCTTGCCAAACATACTAAATCATCTTATTTTCCTTCTACATACAAGCCTTCTTACCCTTTTGCTTTGATCCATAGTGATATTTGGGGCCCTTCTCGGGTGAAGAATGCTGATAATTGTAAGTGGTTTATCACTTTTATTGATGATCACAGTAGGATAACTTGGACTTATTTGCTGAAAGATAAATCTAAAACTGCTAGTGTTTTTGTGCAATTTTATAACATGGGTCTCACTCAATTTGGGTCTAAAATCCAGCTCTTTAAATCTGATAATGGCAGTGAATTTTTTGCTAGGTCTTTAGGTGATTTTTTTAAGGAAAAGGGCATAGTTCAGATTAGTTCTTGTGTTGGAACCCCACAGCAAAACGGCGTTGCCGAAAGAAAAAATAGGCACCTTTTTGAAGTTACTCATTCTCTTCTATTTACCACTAATGTTCCTAAATATTTGTGGGGGGAAGCCTTATTAACTGCCACATATTTAATCAACCGGATGCCTAGTAAGGTTTTAAAATTTCAAACGCCTCAATCTATATTTTTGCAGCACTTTCTTCATTTTAAGCCTATCTCCTCCATTCTGCCACTTAAAATTTTTGGCTGCACTGTTTTTATCCAAAGTATTGCTCCTAATAAGTCCAAGTTAGATCCTAAGTCTTTAAAATGTGTATTGGTTGGGTATTCTTCACTTAAGAAGGGTTATAAATGCTATCATCCTCCTTCTAAACGATTTTTCACCACTATGGATATAACATTTTATGAGCAGGATTCCTATTTCACTCAGGCTGAAATTCAGGGGGAAACATGGAGTGATTTTCAGCCACAACAGGTATCTCCTTCTAATCTTCATTCTCAACCTTCAGAATTGCCATCTTGTTCGCCATTACCTGCAGATCTGTCACCTGTGAATGCTCCCATTGACAGTCTTCAAAAAACACCATCACCCAAACAGCTTCGTGTCTACACAAGAAAAAGAAGACATATCCCTGAGACTGTTTTGCAATCTGATTCTTGCCGAGAATTGGATTTGGGTCCAGCTGCCGAAATGGAAGAAGAAATCAGTAAGTCCACTACTCTAGATGACTTTCCTATTGCTATTAGAAAAGGGGTTAGACAGTGCACCAAGCATCCTATTGAAAAATTTACTGGTTATAATTCATTGATGCCGTCTTTTCAAGCATTTACAGCAACTTTGGATAAAGAACAGGTTCCCACAAGCATAGCTGAAGCTCTAAAGGATCCAAAATGGAGAAGGGCTGTTGAAGAGGAAATTTGTGCACTAGAGAAAAATGCTACTTGGACCATTACAGACCTTCCTCAAGGAAAAAAGGCTGTCGGCTGTAAATGGATCTTTGCTGTAAAGTATAACTCCAATGGCAGTATCCAACGATACAAAGCTAGACTAGTGGCCAGAGGTTTCACGCAAACATATGGGATAGACTTCACAGAAACTTTTGCACCTGTGGCAAAGCTTAACACTATTCGAGTACTCCTAAGTTTGGTTGTAAATTGCGATTGGAAATTACACCAACTTGATGTAAAAAATGCATTTCTTAATGGCAAGCTTGAGGAAGAAGTCTATATGCAATTGCCACCTGGCTCAAAGTCTATTGAAGGTAGCAACAAGGTTTGCAAGCTCAACAAGTCTCTATACGGGTTAAAACAATCACCCAGAGCTTGGTTCGAGAGGTTCACTAAAGTCATTCTTCAAAATGGCTACAAGTAGTCCCTTGCCGATCATACGCTTTTCATCAAGGTAACTTCTACAAATAAGAAAGCTATCCTAATTGTGTATGTGGATGACATCATTCTTACTGGAGATGATGAGGAAGAGATTAGCAATTTGAAGAAGTTGTTAAACAGGGAATTCAAAACCAATGACTTGGGAAAGCTAAGGTATTTCCTAGAAATGGAGGTGGCAAGATCAAAAGAAGGACTTGTGATCAACCAGAGAAAGTATGTACTTAATTTACTCAAAGAAACTGGTTTTCTTGGCTGTAAGCCGGCTGATACACCAATGGAGGCAAACTTGAGATTCAATAAAGAAGATGAGTCCTTAGTAGACAGAGAGAAATTTCAAAGGTTAGTTGGGAAACTAATCTACTTATCCTTGACAAGGCCAGATATAGCTTTTCCCGTAAATGTGATAAGTCAACACATGACTAATCCTACTGAAGAGCATATGGCAGCAGCAAATAGAATTCTCAAGTACTTGAAGAAAACTCCAGGACACGGCTTAATGTTTAAGAAGACACAAGACAGAACTGTTAAGATTTTTACAGACTCTAGTTGGGCTGGAGATCTCACTGAAAGAAGATCCACTAGTGGGTACTGCACTTTTGTTTGGGGTAACCTTACAACTTGGAGAAGTAAGAAACAATCTGTTGTTTCAAGAAGTAGTGCTGAAGCTGAATTTAGAGCACTAGCTTTGGGGATATGCGAAGGAATTTGGCTACTTAAATTACTAAAAGAACTTGGCACAAATCAGGAGGATCACTTTGAAGTTTTGTGTGATAATCAATCTGCCATTCAGATTGCCAAGAACCCAGTTCAACATGACCGAACAAAGCATGTTGAAATTGATAGGCATTTTATTGCTGATCAAGTCAACAAAAAGACAGCCACTCTTTCTTACATTCCTTCAGAAGGACAGATTGCAGACATTCTTACCAAGGCTTTGCCAAAACCTGTGTTCAATAAATTCCTATTCAAGCTGGGATTATACAATGTATATTCTCCAGCTTGAGGGGGAGTGTAGGAATATTCTATAAATATTTTAGGAATATTTTGTAGATATTTTCTTTATTAAAATCCCTTATTTTAAGGGATCATATCTCCTATTTAGTATCTTTCCTAACTTAGAGTTTCCTAAAGTAGTGTCATAGGTTGTATATAAAAACTCTGATTTATGTTCTATTTAGTATAAAAAATACTCTGATTTCTACAAAGACATCTCTTAACGTCAGGTTCCAAGGCCACACCATGAAATTGGTTGAGATGGAAGGTTCCCACACAGTGCAAAATGACTATGAATCCCTTGATGTTCATGTTGGACAGTGCTTCAGTGTGCTTGTTACTGCCAACCAAGAACCAAAGGATTACTTTGTTGTGGCCTCTACCCGTTTTACCAAACGTGAGGTTATAGCAACTGGTGTCATCCGTTACAACAATGGCAAGGGCGCACCCTCACCTAAGTTGCCACCACCACCAGTTAGTTGGGCTTGGTCATTCAATCAATTCCGTACCTTCCGTTGGAACTTGACTGCTAGCGCTGCTAGGCCTAACCCTCAGGGCTCCTACAAATATGGTTCCATTAACATTACCCGTACCATCAAGCTTGCCAACACTGCTCACAAAGTAGATGGCAAGCTTCGATATGCTCTTAATGGAGTCTCCTATGTCGAACCAACCACTCCACTAAAACTTGCAGAATACTACAACGTAGCTGACAAGGTTTTCAAGTATGATAACATTCCTGATGACCCACCAGCTGAGATCACTAAAGTAACCATGGAACCTATTGTCCTCAACATGACACACAGAAACTTCATCGAAATCATCTTCGAGAATCGCGAAACAGCCATTCAGTCTTATCACTTGGATGGCTATTCCTTCTTTGCTGTGGCGTAAGTATTTGACCTTTAAATCCTTCTAATATATAGTCATTACTTCCCGTTTAACTAAATTCTATAATCATTTGTTGCAGTATCGAGACTGGGAAGTGGAGCCCTGAGAAGAGAAAGAACTACAATCTCCTTGATGCCGTGAGCAGACACACCATACAGGTTTTCCCCAAGTCCTGGGCAGCTATCCTATTGACATTCGACAACTGTGGAATATGGAACATAAGGTCAGAGGTATGGGACAGGCATTACCTTGGGCAACAGCTTTATGCTAGTGTTGTTTCCCCTAACAAATCACTCAATGACGAATACAACATGCCTGATGGTGCACTAGTTTGCGGTGTTGTGGAAAGCATGCCAAGGCCGCCACCACCTTACACCTAATTTAAAGCTTATAAACCTGGGACCAGTTCTGCTACAAATACACATAAACGGCCTTTGTAGTAACTAATGCTGACTTTTGAATAAATTAATTTTCTTAGAGTAATAATCATTCAGCTACTATTTGTGAGGGATAAATTTATATTACTTAATTAAATAATATTTTTTTTTCATTTTTTCCATTTAATTGTGTGGGAATTTTTTTATGTCAATGTTTTTGCTTTTATGATTTTTTTAAATATGGTTATTTTCGTAAATAATATAAAAAACACAAAAATAAATAAAAAAATATAATCACAATCCAATTAGATAAATGTGTAAAAACTTACATAAACAAATTATTAACAAATAAAATTTAATTAGTGCTTTTAACTATTAAACAATTGAATTTATTATTTTATTTGTCATGTAAGTATAGTTTTAAATTAATCTAAAATCTCTACTATTTCAATAAGAATACCATTTTTATTAATATATATTTAATGGTTTAAAGTTTTTATATTAAAAATAGTTAAATACTTAAAATTTAATCAAAATTGAAATTATGATGGTTAAATAATAATCATACAAAAATCCTTTCTCTCTAAGCAATGGTGGCTATACGTCAATATCTAAGTATAGGCAATCAAGCGTGAATTTCCTATTGTGCTGAGAAGAAGAATATGTATAGTATTCCATGAGAAAACCAACAATCTATTGGTAATGAAGGGTGTCGTTGGTGAGTTGGCAATGGGAAAAGCAATTAATTAAGGTTTGATAAATGGATTCTGACAAACCCTTGAAATCTTTGTTCTTGAGAATCTTTAGGCTGGCTAGGAACAAATTGGCCAAGGTTGGGAACTATCTTCCAATAGTAGGCTCGACTTATTTTAAGTCAATGATATGTTTACTAGAACTCTTCTAAATAAAGAGGTTCGGGTGGTCAAGGATACTAATGTGATGATTGGGAAGGCGTACTTGATGGACTCATTTGGGAGTTTGAAAAGTTCGGTTTTTTTTCTCAATTAAGAAAGTGCTTGAAAGCTATATAATGTCAATTCCTGATATCCAATACCTTATATAATATTAGACTAATACCCTAACACACAAGTCATTTTCTTAATACAAATCATTTAAAAACATTCACACAAATACCTATTCCCAAGTTCATTTGCATTTGCCACAAATCATACCAAAGTAAACTACCTTTAACATCATTGCAAGATATATACATTTAACCAAAACTCATACATTAACCGTAAGACAATAGAAGCGTTTATACTTAGGTTTTTATATTGTTTTCACTCAATGTAAGTACATGCTTTATAACTGATAAAAGAGGTTTATACAAACTTTGTTGAGTCTAGGATCTTGTCTGGATGCTGAAGGTGTTGCTCGGTATCACACTTTATACCTAACTTGCGTACAAGAAAATATAAAATTGTACTTTGAGCGATAAAACTTAGTGATATTCCTATAATGCAAATGATATAACTTATGCAATAGTTAATAACATGCAATGTCCCTGCTTATACAATTGATCAATGCAAATAGACCAAATAACATATAATCATGCTTCAATCCATTACCAAGGCAAATGAATAATCTCATATCTTATCAGATTGGCTTTCTGGATCATTATTCATTTTGCGTAATATTTTACATGCCTTGACATTTAATGTCGTATATAAATGTCTGTAAATCAACTTAGTAGCCAATTCCATGCGTCTAACCAAAAAATTCTTTCTTCTTCCAATTTTTCGATCAATTTCAATCATCATTTAACCAATTGGCAATGAATATTCATATTATTATTTCCCTATTAACCTGACTCGGACTCTAATGGATACACGAATCCAACCAACATACCAATTTGGCACTAGTGCCTCGTCAGAAAATCCGAAGTACATAAATTTGTGCCCAGCGTTCATTGTTATAACTGAAGTAAATATTTTCCCCAACACTCATCGACCTATAATCGAAGCAACTCGTACTCAATCTATCCTATGGCATGCCAACTATATCTGACTCTGTCTGAACAGGTAATAGGGTAACAAATCATTCAATTCATAATATAGCTCAATTTTGCATTTCATACTTCCAAACATTAACCAATTCATTAATATATATTTTGCATAAAATGGATCATCTCAATTCAAAGCCAATTTCACATTTTCATCAAGTTATACTATATTTAATTTTATTCAATTTAGTTTTCTATCTCAATAATTAATCAAATTCATACTAATACAATTCGGTCAATAATATTTGACTTACCTCAATATCATACCATGCAAAATAATATAAATATGCAATAATTCAAGTATTTTAAATTACAGAATTACAAACCGAATGCTCGGGTTAGTCATCGTCGGATCTCGTCTTTCCTTTCTCTCTTAATGCTCACACGTCACCTTTAGCTAAAAATTATAAGCTGACAATACATAATATTAAATCCTAGCTTAAATCACAATCAATTATAAACTCACAAATATTTTACAATTTAGTCCAAAAATCGATATTAGCATAATTTTATATTTAAAGCTCCAAATTGAAATTTGATTTTACCATAATTAATTAGGGACCTCCTATTTACTATTCCTACTATCAATTTTACTGTTTATTCAATTTATTCCCAAATTTACGAAACTATCAATTAAGCTTTACAATTTAGTTTTTTTTTCACATCTAAACATAAAATCTATCAATTTAACACCTAAAACTCTCATTTCTCAAAAATGGTATTTGTGGAGTGTGCCTTGTATTTACGAGTTGACGTCTCGACAAAGAAGAGACAACGTCGTGACAAGACAACCACGATGTCCTGACGAGAAGATTGGCCACATCTCGATGACGTCCTGATGAGGAGCATGCGATGTTGTGACGTGGTAAAGTGTTCACCAATTCAACCGGGTTTTCTTCTCCTAGTTAAACTCTGATTAGTCTAGGTTATTATAGTCACATTTAATCTATGGATTTAGCCTATAAAAGGGGTTATTGTAACTTAAAATAACAATCTTGATCATCTTTGAGATTAAGAGAATTTTGTAAGTTTTAGGAATTTCGGGTTTTAGCCAGAGTGCTTTGTTCTTTCGGGATTTAAGGTTGTCTATTGAGATTATCTCCATCTTGTACTTGTAACATCTCGAATTTTAGGTAAATAAGAATGCAAAATTATTTCAAAAATAAGGAAATAGCCTGGTGGTTGATTAATAAATGGAAAAGCATGAAAAGTAAATTAAGGTTCCAAGTTCGAATCCCTTCCTTTGTAAAATAATTAAATTTTGAAAAATCCTTTTTTTTATAAATGTGTGTGTGTAACACCCCAATCCCGTATCCGTCGCCGGAATAGGTAAAGGGGCATTACCAGACTTGAAACCCATATCAGAACAGTAAATTTTTTTTTGAACATTCCTTTAGATAAGTACTAAAGACAGTCAGGGATACAATTTAAACTTCTATAAGTACACATTCAAAAGATGCCATTTTCGCATGGCTTATATACATTAACCAAAATATTCTTCGGCCACCGGTCTATTCTATACATGCCATAAAATAATTCTAAACATAACAGTAACAAGCAGTGGATAGCGATAGTGTGACTAGTTGCTGACGATCCCTGAGCTTGTAGCTTCGAAATGAGATCTATAAAACAGAGAAAACAAAGTAAACGGAGTAAGCATTACAATGTTTAGTAAGTTTTAAGCAGTGTCAACAGATAACAATCAAATTATAACATAGTTGTTCGTATTTTTATTTCACTCTTCCTTCGGGCATACCATCCCTTTACCGAATATGCACATCTCATCATATACAATAGGCAGATAAACTTTCACATAAAAGTGAGCTCATGTGACATAGATATATTGTATAATTTCACATAACCTCTCACACTGATTCGATGTCACATAATCATAGGAATAGTCTCATAGATTGCTCTCGTATGCATCACATAACTACCTTATGATTTAGTTCAAATCAAGCTCACATATAAACTTGGAGTACATACCTGTTTAACCTTTCGCATTGAATATATTTATAAGCAATTCTTATTACGAAGTCTTATAGCTTTAACCTCTACTCGGATTATCGGCGAGACCTTTAGCTCAGATGAAATCTCCACACAAAGTTATCGGGTCTTACCCGGACAAAATCTCCACACGTAGTCATCGGGTCTTACCCGGACAAAATCTCCACACGTAGTCATCGGGTCTTACCCGAAATATATTTCCAAGTTTCATGTACATTTAATCACATGTTACAACATTCACATCGACTGTCATATTTGTAATTCATTTGCATCATCAAATATCTAATAATACACACCTTTCACATTTGGTCATTCGGCCACAATATACACACATCGCCTACATATTTCACACTAGCCATTTGGCTTTACCACATATACATATCTCATACATATTTCACACTAGCCATTCGGCTTTACCACATATACATATCTCATATATATATTTCACATTGACCATTCGGCTTTACCACATATGCATATCTCATATATATATTTCGCATTAGCCATTCGGCTTTACCACATATACATGTCTCATACATATTTCACATTAGCCATTCGGCTTTACCACATATACATGTCTCATACATATTTCACATTAGCCATTCGGCTTTACCACATATACATATCTCATACATATTTCACATTAGCCATTCGGCTTTACCACATATACATATCTCATACATATTTCACATTAGCTATTCGACTTTACCACATATACATATCTCATACATATTTCACACTAGCCATTCGGCTTTACCACATATACATATCTGATACATATTTCACATTAGCCATTCG
Organism: Gossypium hirsutum; assembly: GCF_007990345.1. Classification (NCBI taxonomy): domain Eukaryota; kingdom Viridiplantae; phylum Streptophyta; class Magnoliopsida; order Malvales; family Malvaceae; genus Gossypium; species Gossypium hirsutum. The sequence continues at coordinate 84,019,626 of NC_053424.1, read as the reverse complement.
GCTTTACCACATATACATATCTCATACATATTTCATACTAGCCATTCGGCTTTACCACATATACATATCTTATACATATTTCACATTAGCCATTCGGCTTTACCACATATACATATCTTATACATCAATTTCAGCAATAGCTTATAAGCAACTCAAATAGTTTCATCAATGTTTACAACAAATTCACATATTCACTACAAGCTGTTTTCCTGAGCAATAGTCACTAAATTATTTATAACTGGAGCTACAAAACTCAAAATAAATTACCGTTAATTTTCCCTGAATATAGACTCATATATCTTCCATCCATAAAATTTTCAGAATTTTAGGTTTGGCCAATCAATACCAGATTTTTCTTACAGCTTCCCCTGTTTCACTGTTTGACTAATCTGACCACTCTTCACTACGAATCAAATTTCTCATTGTACAGAATTCAAAATGTGTTCTATTTGATTTCATTTGAAACTAGACTCATTAAGGAGTCTAAGAATATAAATTTTATCTTATAACCATTTTTTTACAAATTATAATGATTTTCTAAAAACCGAACAGGGGATTTCGGAGTCATTCTGACACCGTCTCACTCAACTTTAAATATCTCTTTATAGGAAATTTCTTTGCTCACACGGTCTCTTTTATAAGAAACTAGACTAATTAAGCTTTGATTAAATATTTTATTCAGCCCATAATTCCACACCATCAATTTATAGTGATTTTCTAAAATCACGTTACTGCTGCTGTCCTAAGCAAATTATTACAATTTGCTCTTAAATTTCTAAGTCCAAACACTTATGAACTTACCATTTGAGTTTAAGACATATCATGGCCACATCATATCTTATGAAATCAACTCATTATGTCCTATTATGATTAAATTTACTCAACGTTTAATCACTTAAAACTTACCTTGGAAGTGGTCGACGACTAGATATCCACGGCTATTCGTTTACTTTCTCTTTTCCCTTATCCGACTTGATCCTCTAAGCTCTTGAGCTAAATCAAACAATTTACTTCCCAATCAAACACAATCACACGGCATCCATATACATTTTAGAACCATTCTTAACATATTTACTACTCACTTACAAACAAAATACTCATATCACATTTATAAAACTACCTTTCATAAACACTATGTATAAATATGCATTTCTTCACTATTTACTAAGTCAAGCCAAACCACATGATATATTAATCGTTAATATATATACAGCATTAACAACTTCACTTAAGCTTAAGTATAAAATTTGGTCTTACCAAATTTTGCACATTTTACCAAAATAATAACTACCAATTTTACACATAAGTGCCGAATCAAATCATACCATAGTTACAATATCACTTGACTAATGAAATATCCAAAATATCAATCTATCATTTACCAAATTCATAAACCACATATAAGGCACATTTTAAACTCAAGCATGTAACTTAACAACTTAACCATTAGTTGCCGAACCACAAACAAAACATATCATAGGCATGTAAAAACATATTTTACCAGTTGATAGCCAAATATAAATATACAACCCTTTACCATTTCCAAAATACATATGCATGGCCAACCTTTTAACCATATATTCGGTCATAAAATTTATTCTTTAATAATTCAACCAATTTCACAATTTAAATCAAAACTAATTGCATCATTTATAATCGTACCTAAATGAACATCAAATAGTATACAAAACATATTCATACGTTAATATCTCAAACCTTACCTTAACAACCAATATGCAAGATATCACATATACATAACTTAGCTTATGAAAGCATATGTAATATATCATAAACACATCTTTTACCAATTACCTCACTTAAGCCAAATTTTATAATCAACCACAAAAAAAATATACCACAAATCATACTTCCAAAATGAGCTACTTCCATGGCCGATTATATTTCATCATTAACATATCTCATTTTCGAATCATATAATCAACATTACAAACACATCACCAAAACACAAATCATACCTATCATATAACAAGCATAACAAAATAAACCAACCGTGTCAAATATAACCATAATTTGATCAAACCTTGAAACCGAACTTAACAAAATAAACAAGCCATTGAATGATTAGAACTTGAACTAACCACCTTCTTTATACATAATTTTCCAAGAATTTCAAGGTACTTCCCTCTTCCAAACCTCCTCCAAGCCAAACATGAAGCAAGAGAACTCCTCTCTTCTTCCTTCCTCAAGTCACGGCAAAATGGGGGAGCAAGGATGAAACAACTTTGGTTTCTCCTCCCACTCCCCTCATATTTTATTATTCTCCCCACAACATATTAACACAAAAGGTTTATAATATGTTTTACCCCATAGCATGGCCGGCCACTAGCTCAAATTTTGGGTAATTTGACATGCAAACACTTCATTTTTATAACATGCATTAATAGGCCACTTTACATTTGCCTAGCACATTTCTAAACTTTCTCACATAAGTCCTATTTAATAAAATTCACTTACAATTAACAAAATTCAAATATGAAATTTTCACACATATATACATATAATAAGCATCAAATATGACGGTTAATTATTTTTATGACTCGGTTTTGTGGTCCCGAAACCACTTCCCGACTAGGGTCACATTAGGGGTGTCACAGTGTGTCGTCTATACCCTTGTAGACCTAGGTATAATTTTTTTATAAAATAAAACAATTACAAATGAACTATTGTATCCAAATCTGGATGGAAAGTTCTTTCTTCGTAATTGATCTGCTACCATTAAAGGAATATTTTGAAAATATGTAGGCCAACAGGAACTTGCTTCATCAAGCTGACAATAGCACGTGCAGTCGTATTAGCCTCCCTTGACATATATTAGATCTTTACCTTTCATTGTCTTTGGCATAATTTAATAATTCTTGTAGCTAAGTCTCTATTTAGTTGACCTTGAAATCTTCCTTGGATAGATTAAATAGTAAGAACATAATCTGTTTCTATAATGACATTTTTCCATTTTGCCTTGCATGTATATTGGAGGCCATCATAAATAGCCCATAACTCAGCTTGCTCAACGTTACATCTCCCAATGTTTCTTTCGACTCCCTAAATCCAATTCTCGTAATCATCCTTAGCCATAGTTGGCGAAGACACTAGCCCTGAATAAGGATTATGTGCCCCATTCGTATTTAATTTAATGGATCCTAGTGTTGGTGGTTTCCATTATTGTTTTTGGAATTGCTACATATTTAAACCATCTATTCGTCCCAACCTGTGCTTGGTGGCTTTCGTCCAACACCAACTAGATTGGACAATTTTAGTACTGTTGAACTGCTCATCTTGGAAAACAAATAGATTTCTTTGTTTCCATATTTTCTAGAATAAAATCCCAAAGAGGGATTACCAATCAAACTCATAGAAGACTAGCCCAAATTTATTTTCCAAATTTGCAGTAATCCAACATTCCAAAGGATAGTAGAAAAACTTCATCATAATCCTTGAAGGAATAAATTGCTTCCAAACACCCATAACTTTACAACAATCTCGAAGAACATGAATAATAGATTCATTAGCACTACCGCAAAGCTTACATGAAGGGTTATCGGACATACCTCTTCTGTAACATTTAGCATTAGTGAGTAATCGTTCTTTAAAAACTAGCCAAAAGAATTGTTAGACACATTGTAGGCCATCAAAGTTCCAAGAAAGCCTCCATTTTCCTTCCACATGACATAAATTATTTACCATGAGAGAGTTATAGGCTAACTTAATTGTAAAAACTCCATTAGCCGAACATCTCAAAACCAAAGCATCAAGATCAACTAATAGGTTTGGGACAGGGATACCTGTAATATAAGAAAGATATTATTATCTAAAATCCTGTTCAGATAGGTCTAATTATAGTTACCATCAGTCGTATTCATATCACGAAGCGTAGCCATGTAGTCAATAACATTCATATTAAGACAGAAATTGATTAGATGACCAATATCCATAATCTAAGTATCTATCCAGAATTTAATAAGAGTTTCATCACCCATTGACCATCCTGTTTTTTGACATCAAAGTGACCAGCTTTTCGCAAGAGATCTCCAAACAAATGAACACTAACTTCTCGAAATATAAAGAAGGACCTCATCCGTAGCTTATACTTAGATCGAAGAACTCTAGCCCATAATGTATGTCTACTCGTAAGTAGGTTAAAACCCAATTTCAGCAAGAATGAGTCATTTTGAGTCTTAAGGCTGTGAATACCTAACCCCCCAATTAATATTGGCTGACAACAATCCAACTAATTAACTTAGGAAAGCTTATGACTGGTTAATGATTTTCCCCAAACAAAGTCCCAGGCTATTTTTTTATGGTTGCACAGAACTTACAAAGATCTTGATAGTTTGCATAAAATAATTGGGAATAGCCAGAATAACAGACCGGGCAAGAGTAACTCTCTCTGTCAAAGAAAGGAATTTAGCATTCCATCCATCCAGTTTCCTCTGAACCTTATCAATCACAAATTTGAAGGTACTAGTTATCACTCGTTGATGTAACAAAGGCATGCCCAAGTAAGTTCCCAAGTCATTTGTTGCATTAAACCCAAGAACACTACAATCTCGGCAGTAGCACCAGATGCAAATTTTTTTGAAAAGAAAATATTCATTTTTTGGGCATTAACCTTATGTCCCGATGCCCACCCAAAAATGTCTAAAACATCCCTAATCATCATTGCTTGATCGATATCTACTTTAGTAAACAAAAATAGGTCATCAGTGAAGAGAAGGTGTGAAATTTTTGGTCTATTCTTCTTTAAAGAAATAGGCCTCCAAGCCTTATCATTTACGCTTTTATGGATAAAGTGTCCCAACCTTTCCATACAAAGAACAAAAATGTATAGTGAAAGTGGGCAGCCTTGACGTGTACCTCTTAATGGGCAAAATGCATCCCAAAGATTACCATTTCACACAACCTGTATAGAGACAGAATACAAGTATTCCATGATCACTCTCACCAATGGCACTGGAAAACCAACATCCAACAAGGTATCTTCAATAAAGTCCCATCGAATTCAATAATAAGCTTTTTCCAAGTCTACTTTTATAGTCATCCAACCCTTTTTTCCTTTCTTGATGCACATCGAATCCATTATTTCTTGAGCCACAATAATGCTATATGTAATATGCTTTCCAACGATAAAGCTCACTTGGTTCTGTACAATAAGTGAGGGAAAAATAGGCTTGAAATGATTGATAATAGTCTTTGTCACGATCTTAACTAAGACATTACAAAGGCTTATTAGGCGAAAGTGGGAAATGGACTCAGAGCTTTGGCTTTTTTTAATAAGAACCAAAAGAGTATTATTAATACTTCGATCAATAGGTTGGCAGAACACACCACAGACCTAGTTGCACACATCCTATCCAATAGTCTTTCATTGGTTCTGATGGAATAAAGCATGAAGACCATCAGGTCTTGGAGCCTTCAAAGGTCCCACACTAAATACAGTGTTACGGATCTCCTCAACTATTGCTTTTATACTTAGAGACTCTATGTAACACCCCTCACCCGTATTCAATGCCGGAATAGGGTTACAGAGCATTACTGAACTAATACCACATTTTAAACATACACTTTACATACAATTTATCAAATCATATACATTTCATTCACAACCAATCATTTTGTCCCTAATACGAACCTATGAGGCTCTAAACATGCATTGGGAGTGGTTCGGGACTAAACCGATAACTTTGGAAACTTTTAAAACACTTAAGAATTTTTCTCAAAAATAGGAGACACACACCCGTGTGGCCTGGCCATTTGTCTCACATGCCCAACAAACATGCCTGTGTCATAGGTCGTGTGGACATTCGAAATGAGAGCACATGACCGTGTCCCAGCTCGTGTTTGACGCTATGTAACTCTTTGACTTGGGTCACACGGCCAACACGTACGCCCGTGTGGCTAGCCCGTGTGCCCTAAAAATAGCCATACACGCCCATGTGCCAGGCCATGTGCTAGGCGGTGCCAAACCTATAGGGTATACTAACTTATACCACACAGCCAAGTCACACGCCCGTGTGTGAGGCTGTGTGGAGCATACTGACTTGATTTCAATTTCAACACTAGGGGACACAAGGCCATGTAACATAACCGTGTGTCACACACGGCTATGACACACGCTCGTGTCTCTGCCCGTGTAGACAAAAATAGGCTATTTACCAAGCCATTTTGCCACCCAAACTTGTGCTCACCTACATCAAACTTAAAAGCACCTATACATAGCATCAATAGGCATTTTAGATCAACCAATTCAAACATAAATCATGCACATTCAATACTTCCATTTTCTATACACACTAATCACAAAACATGTCATACCATTTATACCAAATTCACATTTACAATTCAATTAAATATACACTTCCAAATATGCATGATTTAGCCTAATTTTCCAAGCAAACCAATATCTATCAAATCAACCATTTGATATACATAATACCTATTACCATTAAACATCACGCAACTATCATATATCCATCCATGAACTCACAATCCAAGCCATATATATATACATGATTCAAACATACCAAAATAACCCAAAATAAGCCATCACTCATGGCTATATATACAAACCAAAAGTATAAACATTTACAAGCCAATTCAAATGGCACAACACATTACCAAATACACAAAAATGACCAAGTCCCTATACATGCCATATACTCAAAACATAAGCTCAAAAGTACCAAATTGACAGTCGGATAGTGTGATGTAGTCTCTGACTATCCCTGAGTCCGAGCTAGCTTTAAGATCTCTATAAATCATGGAAAAATAACAAAGTAAGCTTTATAGCTTAGTAAACTCGTATGAAATAAACTCAATCTTAACATGAATATACAAATCATCAATTGAAACAAAACAACATATAATTCATTTAACTAACAAACCTTTTACAATTTTCAACCATAATCGTATATATGAACTTCACTACTTCTTTGATTTAAGCTTATACGGTTCATTTTCATACCTGTACCATCTCGTTGCAATCTCATACACAACCACATTTTTCATTTACCCGTTAAACCATTCGAAATACTATCGGATACTCAGGAACCTCGCACCAAAGTTCCAATATCATGGCCCAAAGCCAACTAAATCTCATATCACATATTTAGCTCACACTAGAGCTATCAATGGCCTGTTCACACAAGTTCTCAATCAAGACGTAGCTATACAGTGCTGCTCACACAAGCTGTCAAGTAATCACAACACATACCGGTATACTCAGCCACCTGTAGGACGTACAGAACCAGCACTCAGATCACATAATCACAATAGTCCCTAATGACATGTCACTAGTATCCAAATCTATTCCTAAGGTTCACCCGAGATTTCTAATGCCGAATCACCGTTGAATCATTTTCGAACATGTCTAAAGTTTTGTATTCACAATTTATGCAATATCAAAGCATTTAAAATACATTTATAATGAAACTTATTACATACGAACTTACCTTGGATGCTAAAACGGTGAAACGAGTCAACTATTCCGTAACATTGTTCTTTCCCTGATCAAAGTCCGTATTTTATCTTTCTTGATCTAAATATAATCAAAATTAACTTATTTAATCATCTCTCTATTCAATTTAGTCCAAAATTCACTTTAAGATACTTTTACACATTTACCCCTAATATTTCACAACTTTTACAATTTAGTCCTTATTTCATAAAATCATAAATTAATGCAATTTACAACTAACCCATGCTAGCCATTATGTCCCTAGCAGCCCATATTTTTTATTTATTTCACATTTTAACCACAAAGTTTCCACATTTTACAATTTAATCCCTAATTTGCATTTTCACTAAAAATCACTTAACAAAACTTTTATAACTAACATCAAACATTAATAATCTATCATTAAACATCAAAACACTCATGTATTCATCAATGGAAACTTCTAAAATCTTTAATAGTTTTGCAAAATAGTCCTTGGGCTAGCTAGAGCTAGCTACAACGATCTCAAAAACGTAGAAATCATTAAAAATGGGACAAAAACGGACTTACAATTGAGCTAGGAAGCTTGGCCGAATGGAAAAGCTCAACAATGGCTTCCAAAAACCTATTTTCGGTTGAATATGGAGAAAATAAAGATGATAATTGGCTTTGTTCTATTTATTTTATGTTTATTAACTAATTTACTAATTTAACCTTGATTAAAAACCATCAAAATTCATGATAATATGTCCATATAGGTCCACTCATGTTTCAAGTGGTCTAATTACAACATAAGGACCTTTAAATTAACATTCCATAGCTATTAGATACCTTTAGCTAATGGAACTTCACTTTTACACTTTACGCGGTTTAGTCCTTTTTCTCAAATTAACTAATCAAATGATAAAATTTCTTAACAAAAATTTCACACAAACATATTATCACGTTGTAAACATTAAAATAATAATAAAATAATTATTTTGACTTCGAATTTGTGGTCCCAAAACCATTGTTCCGATTTAACTAAAAACGAGTTATTACACTCCATATCATGTAGATTTATGCGAAGGAAGACCCCATGTAAAAGAAACATAGTTTGGTTTTTGTTAGACAAAAAATACAACAATGAGAAAAAACTAGAAGCTTCTAACTGAAGTTCATTATCATCATAACACCAAACAAAATTGATCTTCAAAGTAGAGATCCTGTTAAACTTACATCTAGAGAGAGTTTTGTTAGGAAAGAACTTGGTGTTTATGTCTCCTTGTTGAATCCAATCTACCCAAGATTTTTGCAACCAAAGTAGCTCTTCTTCATTAAAAAATTTTTCAAATTCGAAACGCAAGTCCATTTAAAGATTCAAAAGAAACTTCGAGTACCTATGATCCAGAGCAGCTTGGACACTTTCAATCTGACAAGCCAGCAAACGCTTTTCAATGGCAATATGTCCATACACTTCTTTATTCCACTTTCTTAGATCTGCAATAAGAGAAACAAGAATGGTTGGCATATCTAAACTCGTTTTTCGACTATATCGAACAAGTTGCAAGAAGGAAAGGTGTTAGATCCAAGAAGCCAAAAAATGAAATAGCATGTTATACCGAATATGTCTCGTCGACTGAGAAGAGATTAAAATGGGATGATGATCTGGTCTAAACTGAGGAAGGTGAAACAAAATAGTGGCTGGGAAAGAAAAAAACCACTCATTGTTTCCAATTGCCCTGTCCAACCTTTCAAAATCAACACCTCTTCGCCAAGTAAATTTCGAACCCTTAAAACCAAGGTCCCGTAATCCATTATCTTAAATTAATTTCTAGAACAACTTACAACTTGAGATTTTTGGCCGACCCCCTCTCTTCTCATCCGATGATAAAATTGAGTTGAAGTCCCCTAACAACATCCAAGGGTCCTTAATCGATTAAGCTAAGTGATCCAACCTTTCCCATAGAAAACTACATAATCACTTGTCTAAGCTACCATAAACGAAAGTCACAAACAAATTCTGCTATCGAAACTATTTTTTTATTTTGAAAACAATAAGGATCGACTTTTGAAAACAAAAATGCGGAGTCGCCACCAATCTCTTAGTTTAGGTGTGATTGGGCCACCTACTAAAGCGTTTTGTTCCGTTAAAGACAATTTTGGTTCATGTAAAAATAAAAAATGAGTTCGGGAGTCGGTTACGTATGAGGGAGGGTGACCACCCTCATTGCGCCAAAAAATTGGTACCAAATTGATTCGATGCTATCCTTATATCAAAGGTTTTTTTTTTAAATGATCTTTCGAAGTATAACTCTTCTTTTTTAAATGTTTGACTAGTTCAAATTAGCAGTCAAAATTCTCTCGTTTCAAAGGTATGCAGCATCATATCCAGCACGATTGGACACGATCCTTTATACCTTTAAAAATACAATTGATTTTTGACTTGTAAAAACTCATGCATTAAAATTATAAAAGGATATCCGAATATTTAGTCCAACGAAAAAAATCATACCCAACACGGTAGGGCACGATTTCCCTGAATTCCCAAATATTGAATATTGCCTTATTTCAAAATCTTTGAGTAATAGGGAAAATTGGAAATTAGCTCAAAACACATTTATTTGCCTTAAAATAGATGGAATACCTAATGTATTGTAATAAAACATTTGTATAGAAAAGGGTTAATGAACATGAAATGATATGCATACATATAGTACAATAAACCTCAATCAATAAATCCAACAATTATGTATAATTATTCTAAGTATAATGTGACCAAAATTTTTTTAAGCATGAATGGTGAACAATCAATACAAAAATAATATACAATAATAATTAACATGGTACAATATAAAACAATCCACAAAATATGTACAAAATAAAATGGAATTAGAAGTCAATATAGTATAAGACATTTTCAAAATAATAATGGATTAATGAACACATAAAATACATACTATATGAGTGATTTAATTTACATAAAAAAACTAGGTATATATAATTATTGAAATAAGTATTATAACATAAAAACATTTGAATTGAATAATATGAAAAATATTTTAACCACAAATTTATTTAAAAATTAACAATGTACATGATAACTTAAATAACATATAAAATAAGGAAGAATAAAAGTACATGACAAAATATACCACACATGATAGATTTACAAAACATATGTATATATATATAAATAGATATAGGAATAATAATTTATAAAAAAAATAGTATGAAATTAATAATGCATATAAAATTAAATTAATCTATAAATCGTATAAAAAAATAATTATGTATAAAAAAAACTATATCTACGAAATGCATGAATTTAATGATATTTTTGAATCAAACATATGTTCCAATATATGCATGTATGTGTAAAAAGAATTTTGAAATAAGCAATATATAAAATAATTTTACATGAAACAAATTAATTTTGATTAATGATACACATTGATGATATGCAAAAATAATAAGATATGGAAGTGCGAAAAGTAAGTAAATTGTACAATTTAAAATATAGTCCTTAAAAGAAATATATTATACACATAGATACTTTAAAGGAAGATATATACATAGAAAAATATTTACATAGAGTTATATGAAATCAATAACATGTACTATAGCAAAAATAATTTAATATGAGTAATGTATGTGTGAAGAAATTTTAGAAATAATTGTATGTCAAAATAACATTGAATTAAAATATGAATTATAAGATTAACTTAATTTTATCATAAATTATATATGTAATAAATTTAAAAACACAATTATATACAAATTTATTAGAAACTATATGTATAAAAATAACATGGCTTTAATAATACATGTAGGTTAAATATAAGTACTAAATATATGCTTAATAACAATTTAAATGACATATAAAATAGATGAATTTTTCAAAAAAATATATATGTATAAACATTAAAATATATGAATAAATTCAAAAGAAATTATAAAAATAACATAAAATTAATAGCATACATAAACTAAAATGAATTTTATTACAAATAATACACCAATTATTAAAATGATAGAATAAACGAGAAAATATTATAATAATGTTTTTAAAACAACATTCAATTATCAAAGCAACGTGAAATATTACAACCAATAATCAAGCATAAAAGAAAATGTATGTGCAGAAAAAAAATTAATAAAAACTTAATTAAAACAAAATTGAAGCATGAAGAAAAATTTACAAATAAAATAATTGCAAAATAGGATCAATGTGCCATGCGCACAAATGTGCGGGGACTGGATTGGAAATATCCCGAGCCCAAAACGCTGCACTGAACCGCGGACCAAAGTGAAAAGGCACACAAATTATAGAGCCAAATTTTAAAAAAACAAGGTAAGCAAAAAGGGCGCAATTGAAGGCTTCGCGCGAAGGGAAGGATCTAACACGCAAATTCCCCATTTTGAATGGAAATGCGCAGATCCGGCCTACTAAACGAGCTGATGCGCTGACCTTCCTCATTATAAATGGCGTCGTTTTGTTAATAGGTTTTGTAAAACCCTTTTTTTCCTATTCCTTTTCCAAACGCAGCCCACATTTTGGCCAGAATTCACAACCCTAAAGTCGATTTGTTAGGGCTCATTCCAGCAACCACCAAATCCACCATTTCCTTTGGTGATTGGTGGTGCACCATCGACGCCTAGAAGCCGTCAAAGACCCTGCTCAAGGAGAACAGGTAAGCTGTTCTATTTTTCCTTTTTTAAAAAAAAAAAAACTCCTAGTGACACCCTAAGGAAAATCACCTTTCTAGAAATTGTTTTTTTTTGAATATGCGTATAGTGTATGAGTGTATACGTACAGTGTGTGTAAAAAATCAAGGTACAGATAATGGCTTTTTATAGCCAGATTTACAGAATAAATGAAAAATAAAAATTATATTTTCCTTCTGTCATTTGGTTGTATATTCTGTTACTACTTCTTCTCGTGTATTCTATTGCAGGGGTGGAGAAACGGCCGTACGGAAAAAGCCACTCGTGGAAGCCGTGCATGGGAAAACCCCTCGTGAAAGCTCGATTGCAGTACTAGCGTGTTCTAGAAACCCTTAGGTTTCTGGTATTTTCAAGTTGTTGGGCCTTTTGGGCCGTTTGTGAGTTGGGCTATGGGACCTTGGGATTTTGGGTGTAGGTTTATTAGGTTAAATATTTGGGCCTTTATTTTTGGATTAAATAAATTGTAAATATATTTTTTTTGGACCAGTAGATTTTTACTGTTTTTGGTTTGTTATTTTTATTCTTTTGTTTGTTTTATTTTGGTTTTGGTTTTTTATGGGCCCAGGCAAATTGGGCCTATTACAACTGCCCCTCTTTGCTCATTGTCATGTAATGAGAATAGAACAAAGGCTTTAAAAGGACCAACTTTGCCCGATTTTGCTGAATCTTGACTTCTTTGTGGAAATAGGACTGGCCTAAATCAGCTCTACTGTCGATACATGGAGATAAGATTTGCCATCTTCACTTTTGGGACAAGTTGTGCAAATGGTCCCTCCTCTTTTCTGGTCCTTTCAAATCAGCTCATTGTTACTCTTTTAAAATTCGCCCCAGAATATTATTTTAATTACACTTTGGTACTTGTTAAAAATTGATGGTGTGGGTTAATTTCCCATTCGGTCCTCCCATATTATTCTCACGTTCATTTAAGTCATAATTCGCGCTTATTTGAATTTTATTTTTTTAAAATTTTACCCCCTAATTTCATTTCAATCTCGATTCGATCCTTAGCCCATTCAACCTCAATTTTTTTTGTTAGTCTTTTTAATATCTTTTGTTATTTTATTATTTGTGTGTTTAGTCCTTTTTTAAAGTAATATCTTGTTGATATTCGTTCATTTATTTATGTTAATTGCTATTCCATTTATTTTGTTTACACGATTTTTATTCTATTTTATTTTATTTTGTTTTTATTGTTCCCTTTTCATCTATTTTTATATTATATATCCCTCATATATATATTAAGGGTTTTAATGCTTACTTTCCAAATATTTGTTGTTTTATTATCTTCATTTAAATATTTGTTATTTTTATTATTTTCTAACTACTAATATTTATTTATTTGTCTATCCATCTATTATTTATTTCTTTTTATATATTTTCCTGTATTTCCCTTTTATTATTTTACTTATCTATTATTATTATCACGTTGTTAAATTAATTAGCTTTGCATTACTATTACTAGTGTATTTCTTTTATATTTATTTATCTATTCATTTTATGTTTATTTTATTTTATTTTACCATTTATTTAACTATATCCTTTTTATAATTTTAAAACTTCAGATTTTATTATTAAATTATAATTTTTCTAGATCTTTACATTTTTATCGTATTATTATTATCATTATTCCTTAGTTTATTATTATTATTACTTTATCATTATTTTCTATTATTGTTATTATCAATACACTATTATTATTCTTATTAATGTATTATTATTATTCTCTACATTATTATTATTATATTATTACTATTGCTATCATCATATTATTAAACTAATTAATCTATTATTGGTTTTGTTACATTATATATTTTCTTTTTGTATTTATTTACATTATTATTACTATTATCATTATTTCTATTTTTTTAAACATATAGTGGTTTTTAAATTATTATGATTTTAAATATTTTACAAATGTTATTTCTCCTAAACTATTATATGTATTATTTTGAAATTTTTATGTACATCTTTGTATTCTAAAATAATATATGTATATATACATATCATTTTTTTAAATTTTTATATATTTATTTAGTTGTATCATTTTATACGATAATTGTGTTAAATTCTCTTTATTATTTATTATAAACCTTTCTACTATTATCAATTTTAAAATTTCATATGTTATTTATATTAAACTTTTGTATATATCTTTTACATGTTAATGGTTTTAAATTCTTTTTATTGTTATTTATTTTGAACTTCCTATATATTACTTATTTTAAAATTTTTTATCTTAAAATTTTACTTTGGATTATATTTATATATAAATTTTCATTTAAACTGTTTTTGTATATTGTTTATTTTAAATTTCTCATTTATACATTATTTATTTTAAGCTCTTTTATATGTATTTGAAAGGGTCCCTTTTTTATTTTACTTTGTGAATTATTTATCTTAATTTATTTAACATATTATTTATTTGAAATTTGCTTTATATATTATTTTATTTCAAATTGTTTTATATGTTATTCATGTTAAATCTTTTTCATATGTCATTTATTTTGAACCATTCTTCGGTATTATGAGTTTTAAATCTTAATTATTTCATTTGTTATCAACTTTAAACTTTTATCCTATTTACTTTGAATCATTTTTTCGCATGTTATTTTATTGTTGATGGGTATTAAAAAGTAATATACATTATGAATATTGCCATTGCATGTACTAGAAATTATTTATCTTCATATTGTGACATTCATTAATATTGTTATTTATCTTCATATTGTGACATTCATTAATATTGTATCTAATTCGTGTTTGATTATTCCATGCTCTATTTTACACTTTTGTTTTACTTAGCTCAAATAATATTGTGTAGTAAACCCCAACATATTTATCCCATTTAGATCGCTTTATTGTATTTCAAACAAAATAAGTGCATGCCTTCAAATGTTGTATTCGCTATTACTAAAAATATATATATTTTTAAATAAGGCAATATTTCGCGTTTTAGGAAATTCGAAGAATCGTGCCCTAACTTATTGGGTTTCGATTTTCTTGTTAAACCTAAAAAGTCAAATATCATTTTAGATTTCAAAATACACGAGCTTTCGATAAAGATTAAAGGCAAACTTGCTCCCGAAGATTTAAACATCGCGTCCTAACTTACTGGATGTGACACCTTACTATCTCGGGACGAGTAAACCTTTGATGCTCATTTCTACGTAGTTTGCGTTTTAAAACGAACATTCATGAAAAGGGATCGTATTTCAAAATTTATTTTAAATCTTTTCGATTTTCAATATTAAGACATTAATTAATCAATTAGGTACCAATTTTGGGTGTTACGAGGGTGCTAATCCTTCCTCGCACGTAACCGACTCCCAAACCCGTTTTCTCAAATTTCGTAGACCAAAATCGTTGTTTTAGTAAACCAAAATGTTTTATTAAAATGACCAAACTTCTTGGTGATCCGATCACACCTAAACAAAAAAAAAAGATTGGTGGGACTCCCAATTTTCGTTTTCTTTTCAAAAACTAAAGTCGATCCCCGTTTTTCCAAAAAAATGGTTTCGACAGTGAATATGAGACAATATACACGAATAATATATCTTTCTAATGAGTGTAAATATTATAGTCGTGAAAATAAAAGAACAAATTTACAAGCATGCAATAACAATGAGCTCACAGCCAACCTTAATAATTAAATAGTGAAAATTAAGGATATGACTAATCAAAGAGGCAAATTAGAAATATAACAAATTTCCAAACGTAAATGAATAACAATTGATATAACAATACAAAAGACTAATAAACAATATGCAACAACAATATATGAGATAATATGAAAATTAGGACGCCACACATAATATACAAAACAATATGGACACTAAGAGCCAATATAACACAAAATAATTCGAAAACTAGATGGAAAATTTACAAATGAATAACACATGCTAAGGTTTGAAATAGTTTACATATACAAAAAATAGTGAAACTAATGATTTATGAATGATTATTAAAAAATAAATATTATGTAAAAAGGAATTCGAGATATTCAATATATAGAATAATTTCAAATAAAACAAATTGAAACTAATGATATATATATGAAATTGAAAACCTAATATACAAATATGCTAATTTGTGAAAGTGTTTAATATAAATAAACTATACATAAATAAACAGATTAGATACATAAACAAATTTAAAGGAAAATGTATATATGCAAAAATAAATGAATAAATAATAAAATAACAATAATACGAGTGAAAGTAGAAAAATAAAATAAACTGATTATAAAATAAATAAAAAATAAAAAAAGGGAATTAATAAGCCAGTGGACAAATAATAAAGAAATAATTCAATAAAAACTAATAAAGTTTAAATAAAAACAAATGGACAAACTATTTAAATTAAATCAACTAAAAATAATTAAAGTAGTATTAAAAGAATTAAAATTAATAATAACAAAATAATAATAATAATAATAGCTATAATAATAATAGGAGGATTAATTTGAAAGCCAAACGGGGTTTTAGGGTAAAAATATAAATAAAATAAAGCCAAAGGACCGAATTGTAATGCATTGAAACTAGCAAGGACTAAATGGGATAATATCCCTAGTTCTTACACATTGCGTTTCAGTTCAAAAGGCCCTGGGTTAAATTAAAAATGAAATAAAATTAAAGGGCAAATTTGCGAAAATAAAAAAAAGGGGTAAAAGGAATAGATTGAGACGCGCGCATATAAGGAGGGCCCAAAGGGGAGATTTACCCTCTCTTTCAAAAGGACACCGTTCAAATGGACCATATTAAAGATGAAATAAAATCCAAAGGCAAAAATCAAAATAAAAGAAAAACTGGATTTAGAAAAATAGAAAATGCGGAAGGACTTGATGCGCAAATACCCCATCAATAAGGAAACACGTGGATCCTATAGAGGGCGGGTCGGATTTTGGGTTTGACCCCAAAACGACGTCGTTTTGGGGCCTTTTGAACCAATCCTAAAACGGTGCCGTTTAGCACCCTTATATAAACCAAAATTTTTTACCAAAAAATCATTTAACCCTCTTGTTTTTTTTAAAAAAATCTTCAGACTCTCTCAACTCTCTCCTTTCCCCAAAACTCCAGCCATCCAATCTGATGAGATCCACGGTGGCCACCGGTCGCCGGTGATGTTCTCCGCCGTGCCCGGTTGCCAGGAATCGCAAAAAAGGGGCCACCCTTTAACCCCTTCAGCCCTCTAAAGCTCAAATCCGAGCTCAAAATTTCCTAAACCCTCACAAAAATGACCCAAAAGTCAGAAAACCTTTCGAGTTTCAGCTTTCTCCACCCTGGTTTTAACCGAATTCCCAAGGATCCGTCTACCTTTGGGCTAGAGAAGCAAATGCCGACGATGTCGACACCGAACGAGTAAAAATCTTCCCTTTTTTTATGTATTTTTGTAATAGATTCGAATAGAAAGAAAAAAAAAACAAAATAATGAACAAAAGAGACACCTTTAAGATATTTTTTCCTCTGATTGTTTCTTCTTCCTTTTTTTTATTTCAGTGTTCGTGTAAAAACAAGATGATTCCTTTGGGCTCTTTTATAGCCGAATAAGGGAAAACAAAAGAATACAATATTTTTTCTTTTCTGTTGTTGTTGTTGTCCATTTTTGCAGGTACGGAGAAGGCCAGCTGGCGTGCGGTGCTGCGTACAGAGGTACAGAGAGGCCTTGGGGCTGTACGGCGGCTAAAGGCTGCGGCGCAAAGGTGGAAACCCTAGGGTTTCCTGGGAATTAAATTGTTGGGCCTATCGGGCTTGTATTTTTAGGTCTGAGTGCACTGGGCTAGTCATATTTTGGGCCGTTCTTGTAATTGGACTGATGGACTGTTAATGATATTTAGATTTTTACTTGTTTTTTTTTATTTTGGGTTTATAGGCCCAGGCTAAATTGGGCCTCTACACATTGTTATCATTGTTGTTCTTATTATTGTTATTATTATTTTTGTGTCATTGTCTTATGTTAGTTATTTATTGTTTGATTGTTCATATCAATAGTTAAAAATATGTGATTATTGTGAATTATTTTCTTATTAGTATGTCCATACTCTCATTACTTATCAATATAATAATCTCATTCGCATATTACCATTCTGAATAAAATAAATACACATCGTTTTAAACTTCGTATTTGCTATTTTTTATATATAAAAAGAAAATTCTCTAATAAAGGTAATATTTCATGTTTGGGAAATCGAGAGATCGTGCCCTAACGTGTTGGGTTTCGATTTTTCTGTTTGATCCAAATGATCGAATATCCTTTTGAAATTAAAATGCATGAGTTTTGAAAATCAAAAGACAAGCTTATTCTCGATAATTTAAAATGTTGTGTCCTATCGTGTTGGATGTGACGTTTAATTACTTCGAGATAAGAAGGTTTTTAGCATCCGCTTCGATTTATTCAAATATTTTTGTAAAACGAACATTCATAAAAAGGGATCGTAAAAATTTGAAACAAGGCAATTTTCGTGTTTGGAAATTTCGTGAAATCGTGCCCTACGTGCTGGGTTTCGATTTATCATTTGACCAAACAACCGAATATCCTTTTTAAAATTTTAATGCAAGAGTTTTGTAAATCATGAGATTATTTTGGTATCGAAGGTTCGAAATGTCGTGGCCCACGTGCTGGATGTGATATTTTATTTCTTCGGAACAAGAGAATCTTAATATTCACCTCGAGTTAACCAAACATTCATAAAAGGGATCGTATTTCAACATTTATTTTAAATCTTTTCAATTTTCGGCATTAAGACATTAATTAATCAATTAGGTACCAATTTTGGGCGTTACGAGGGTGCTAATCCTTCCTCGCACATAACCGACTCCCAAACCCATTCTCTCAAATTTCGTAGACCAAAATCGTTGTTTTAGTAAACCAAAATGTTTTATTAAAATGACCAAGCTTCTTGGTGATCCGATCACACCTAAACAAAAAAGATTGGTGGCGACTCTCACATTCGTTTTCATTTTCCAAACAATAGTCGATCCCCGTTTTTCAAAAAAAAGGTTTCGACACCCAGCATGGTCACATTAGCTTACATACCTGTACTACTTGGAGGAAATGTTAATCGAGCCTAATTAAGAAGATCAAAGTAAGGCTATGTGAAAACCGGTCTTGAAAAACTAAGCTTACACAACCGAAGTTCTCAATTTAAACAAATCAAGTAACTTGGCAAGTCAAAATCAATTTTTATATTTTTTCAAATATATATATATAACCTTGATAAGTTACATATGATTATTTTTTTATAATATTTAATCTAATTTTAATATAATTTCAAAAAATACATAATATAATATTCGATATCATTTATCATATAATTTTTATAGCCTCAAAAATAATTTTACTAATCTTTTAAATCATTTTAATAGCTTTTAATAGATTTTTATTGACAAATTCATATAAGTTTGGTAATCTTCGATATACCTTTTAGTAAATTTTCAAATAATTTTTGTCGAAACCATTTTTTTGAAAATGGGAATCGACTTTGAAAATTAAAACGGGAGTCCCCACTGATCTTTATTTGGTGTGATCGGATCACCTTTGTTTTAACAAAACTAAAATGGCATTTTGGTCTACGAATTTCAAGAGAACAAGTTCGGGAGTCAGTTACGTGACATTTACGACCATATAATGCTTCATAAGGTGCCATCTTCAAACTTGTCTGATAACTATTATTATAAGCAAATTC
Source organism: Gossypium hirsutum (assembly GCF_007990345.1). Lineage (NCBI taxonomy): Eukaryota > Viridiplantae > Streptophyta > Magnoliopsida > Malvales > Malvaceae > Gossypium > Gossypium hirsutum. The sequence goes on along the minus strand of NC_053424.1, from coordinate 83,999,788 downwards.
TACCAACGGTAAATACTTTTCCCAACTGCCTTGAAATTCCAATACACAACATCTGAGCATGTCTTCAAGAATCTGAATTACTCTCTCTGATTGTCCATCAGTTTGTGGATGAAAGGCAGTGCTGAAATTTAACTTTGTACCTAATGCTTCTTGCAACTTTTGCCAAAACCGTGAGGTAAACCTCGGATCTCTATCCGAAATGATTGACAAAGGTATCCCATGAAGTCTAACAATCTCTTGGATATACAATTCAGCCAACTTATTAAGAGAATAATCTGTACGTACCGGAATAAAATGAGCCGATTTAGTCAGTCTGTCAACTATTACCCATATGGCATTTTTCTTCCCTGGAGTTAACGGCAACCCTGATATAAAATCCATAGTAATCCGATCCCATTTCCATTCAGGAACCATAATAGGCTGGAGTAATCCCGAAGGTACCTGGTGTTCAGCTTTCACTTGTTGACAAACTAAGCACTTTGATACAAACTCGGAAACATCTCTTTTCATTCCACTCCACCAGTACATTTTCTTTAAGTCATTATACATCTTCGTACTGCCCGGATGAACCGCCAAACAACTATTATGTGCTTCATGCAAAATCTTTTGAATCAACTCATCATTTTTCGGTACACAAATCTAATTTTTAAACATCAAACAACCATCAGAACCGATTCTGAAATCTGATCCCGTATCAGCTTCACATTGTTTTCTTTTGGCTAGCAAATCTTGATCATTTTTTGAGCTTCAGAAATCTCTTGTAAAAACATCGGTCTTGCTCTTAACTCTGCTAGAATCGAACCGTCATCTGAAATTTTCAACTGAGCGTTCATAACTCTCAAAGCAAACAACAACTTTCTGCTTAAAGCATCGGCAACCACATTCGCTTTTCCCGGATGATAATCAATAACAAGCTCGTAATCTTTCAATAACTCTAACCATCTTCGCTGTCTCAAATTCAAGTCTTTTTGTGACATCAAGTATTTAAGACTTCTGTGATCGGTATATACTCGGCACTTTTCACCATACAAATAATGTCGCCAAATCTTCAAAGCAAATACCACCGTAGCCAATTCCAAATCGTGAGTAGGATAATTCTTCTCATGAGGTTTTAACTGTCTCGAAGCATAAGCCACCACATTTCCTTCTTGCATGAGTACACACCCCAAACCATTTAGAGAAGCATCACTATACACCATAAATTCTTTACCTGATTCGGGTTGTATCAACACTGGTGCTTCAGTTAATAACTTTTTCAATTCTTCGAAACTCTGTTGACATTCTTCCGTCCATTCAAATTTAACATCCTTTCGAAGTAGTCTAGTCATAGGAGCAGCAATTATAGAAAATCCATTTACGAACCGCCGATAATACCCAGCTAGCCCCAAGAAACTTCTAACTTCAGTTACGTTTTTCGGTGGTTTCCAATCAACAATGGCTGAAATTTTACTAGGATCAATCCGTATACCATCGCCTGAAACAATATGACCCAAAAATCCAACTTCCCGGAGCCAAAATTCACTTTTACTAAACTTAGCATACAGCTGCTTATCTTTCAAAGTTTGCAAAACTATCCTCAAATGCTCAGCATGCTCTGTCTCATCTTTTGAATAAATTAAAATATCATCTATAAACACCACAACAAATCTGTCCAAGTATGGCCGAAATATGCGATTCATTAAATCCATAAACACAGCAGGAGCATTTGTCAACCCGAATGGTATAACTAAAAATTCATAATGACCGTACCTTGTTCTAAAAGCAGTTTTAGGCACATCTGACTCTTTTACTCGCAGCTGATAATACCCAGATCTCAAGTCAATCTTTGAAAACCATGTCGCTCCTTTTAACTGATCAAACAAATCATCAATTCTCGGCAATGGATACTTGTTTTTGATTGTCACCTTGTTTAACTGCCGATAATCAACACATAATCTCATAGAACCATCCTTCTTTTTCACAAATAACACGGGAGCACCCCAAGGTGAAAAACTCGGTCTCATAAAGCCTTTATCAGTCAACTTTTGCAACTGCGACTTTAATTCTTTCAACTCTGTTGGTGCCATTCTATATGGAGCAATCGAGATCGGAGCTGTTCCCGGTATTAAATCAATACCAAATTCTACTTCCCTGACTGGAGGCAAACCCGACAATTCTTCTGGAAATACGTCCGCAAATTCACATACAACCGGCACTGATTCAACTTTCTTTTAAACTTCTTTTGTATTAATTACATGAGGAGATAAGATCTTCAATCTTCAGTCTGCTTTTTTGCTACCTCAGGAAGATAAGACTATCATCTTCAACTGGCTCTCGTGCTACCTCAGAGAGATAAAGTCAGTGGCTAAAATCTGTTCCATTGCCGATACATGGAGATAAGATTCGCCATCTTTGATCCGCTCCGCTACTATTTAGGGAGATAAGATTTTCAATCTTCAGTCTGCTTCCTTGCTACCTCAGGAAGATAAGACTATCATCTTCAACCTACTCTTTTGCTACCTTAGATAGATAAGGCTGGTGGCTTAAATCTGCCCCATTGCCGATACATGGAGATAAGATTAGCCATCTGCGAAAATCTACTCCGCTGCAACTTCAGGGAGACAAAATCTTCAATTCTCAATCTGCTTTCTTGCTACCTCAGAAAGATAAGACACATTCTTCAACTTGCTCTCTTGCTACCTTAGAGAGATGAGATTGGTGGTAAAATCTGCTCCATTGCCGATACATGTAGATAAGATTCACCATTTTCGATCTGCTCCACTGCAACTTCAGGGAGATAAGATTTTTAATCTTTAGTTTACTTTCTTGCTACCTTAGAAAGATAAGACTCATTCTTCAACCTGCTCTCTTACAACCTCAGAGAGATGAGGTTGGTGGTAAAATCTGCTCCATTTCCGATACATGGAGATAAGATTCACCATTTTCGATTTGCTCTACTACAACTTCATGGAGATAAGATCTTCAATCTTCACCAATGTCGCTACACTGTCCTCTGGGGAACCTGTCCTGTGGACTCCATTTTATATGCGCATGCTTATACCAAATGATTAGGATGCTATGATTGAAATGAATCTAATGCTCCTAACTAAATGTATTATGAATGATATATGCAAAAATGTAAATAATTCCATTTTAAAATTTTAGGGTATCATCACTCGTTGTTCATTAATACTGTTACTGAAGCATTTGCTCAATTATCATCTTGACAGAGTATCCCAAAGAAACAATCATATCCTGTCTGGCGAGCTTGCCCCACTGTAATTCCAACGTTCCTTCCACTACTCATTTTAAGACAAAACATTGCAACTCATAGTTGAATTTTCCTCTGTTCAATTTGCTACCTCACTCCTTAGGTGTTATAGCCAAATGTACAAAATATCATTTCCCTTTTCTTGAGAATAAAATTGTATCATCAATACTATATCTTGCCTTTTTGCTCAATCATCATTTGGACAGAGATCTCAAAAAGGCGATTTATTCAAATATATCCCTGAACTTGGGCGTATTCTAAACAATTATTCCACTTCAAATTCTTGCATTATCTAGAAACCCTTAGAGTAATATGCAAAACTTCTATTGTGAAAACATTACTAGTTCATTCATCATTATGTCAATGCAACATACTTGCAATCAAATTGTAATAATAGATAAGAATGAAATTGAACTTGTTTAAAATAAATCATCAAAAGAACAACAATGGCCATTAATTTGAGACTGTACATCTTGAAAAAGGAAGAATAATTCAAAGATAACCAATTTGTTGGAAATAAAATGAAGACCAGGTACTCTTGATATCACAAACTGAGCTTCTTTGTACAAACTTCTTGAAGACCAATTCAAACTTGGCATGTGTTTGGGAGATCAGAAGTACTCTGTCGATGCCCCAAGATGCAACATACCCCATTCTTTATTAATTCAAGTACAGTAAAATCACTGTCTTCCCACTTTGGATCCATATTTGAGCCGCCTTTTTTGGGTTTTCAACTCAAATTCCTTTTGGTCACAAGGCGCCCTTTACGGGTTTTCACCTTGGCCTCTCCTTTTTCTCTTTTTCCTTTCTGTTTTTTATAATTGAGTCTCAAAGCGCCCTTTGCGGGTTTTCACTTTGGCTTCTTTCCCTTGTTAAGTATAGTATTTTTTTACTGAATCCGAGTTCACTAGATTAGACAAATTTCTTCCATCCATTTTGGCCAGGATTAAAGCACCACCGGAGAAAGTTTTCTTCACCACATAAGGCCCCTCCCTATTCGGCATCCATTTTCCTCTGAAATCTTTTTGTATGGGAAGGATCTTTTTCAAAACCAAATCTTCCTCATGAAACTCTCTTGGGCGAACCTTTTTTTCATAAGCCTACATCATTCTTTTTTTATACATCTGTCCATGTTGAATAGCCTTTAGCCTCTTTTCCTCAATCAAATTCAATTGATCATATCGAGACTGTATCCATTCTGCTTCATCTAACTTCAATTCTGACAAAACTCGAAAAGAAGGTATCTCCACTTCAATGGGTAGAACTACTTCCATTCCATAGACCAATGAGAAAGGTGTTACCCCAGTAGAAGTTCTGACAGATGTTCGATAAGCATAGATAGCAAATGGCAACTTCTCATGCCAATCTCTGTAAGTTTCGGTCATTTTCCCCACAATCTTCTTGATATTGTTATTGGCTGCTTCCACTGCCCCATTCATCTTTGGACGATATGGTGAAGAGTTATGATGTCTGATCTTAAACTGACTACAAACCTCTGCTATCGTGCTATTGTTCAAATTTAACGTATTATCAGATATGATCCTCTCAGGCATTCCATATCGACATATAATTTCCCTCTTTAAGAATCTGCTGACTGCTGATTTAGTTACATTGGCATACGAAGTAGCTTCCACCCAATTGGTAAAATAATCAATGACTACAAAAATGAAACGATGCCTATTTGAAGCCTTTGGTGAAATTGACCCTATGACATCCATGCCTCACATGGAAAACGGCCATGGGGAAGTCATAACATGTAAAGGCGAGGGAGGTACATGAATCTTATCACCATAAATTTGACATTTGTGACTTTTCTTGGCATAATTGATGCAGTCTCCTTCCATGGTTGACCAATAATATCCAAACCTCATAATTTGTCTGGCCATTGTGAACCCGTTAGCTTGTGTTCCATAAAAACCTTCGTGCACCTCTTCCAAGATTTTCTTGGACTCCATGGCATTCACACATCTTAAAAGTACCTGATCCTTCCTTCTTTTGTACAGGATCTCCCCATCTAAAGCATAATCACAGACGAACCTTCTCAACGTTCTTTTGTCATTCTCCGTGGCCTGATCTGGGTATTCACGATTTCTCACATATCGCAATATATCCTGATACCAAGGTTGATCCTTTCTTTCTTCTTCCTCTATATTATAACAATAAGATGGGGCCTCACAAATAATCATCTGAATAGGTTTCATATCCTCTTGTCTGCTTACTTTAATCATGGAAGCCAAAGCAGCCAAAGCATCTGCCATCTGATTTTCATCGCGCGGGAGATAATTGAAAATAATATCATCAAACTCTTCAACTAACCCTAACACTAGCCTTCTGTAGTTGATTAGTTTGGCATCTCTTGTCTCCCATTCACCTCGAAGTTGGTAAATTACTAGCGCAGAATCTCCATATACTTCCAATGATTTGATCTTACGCTCTATAGCTGCCCTGAGCCCTATGATACATGTTTCATATTCTGCCATATTATTCGTACAATCAAAATCCAATTTACATGTGAATGGATAATGATATCCACCTAGGGATACCACAACTGCCCCAACTCCATTACCTATAGCGTTTGAGGCTCCATCAAAATTCAATTTCCAAAAGCGACCTTTTATAGTGTCCTCTTCAGCAGTTTCCACATACACTATCTCCTCATTGGGGAAGTCAAAATTCAAGGGCTCATAATCTTCTAAAGCTCGGCTGGCCAGAAAATCTGCTATTGTGCTCCCTTTTACAGCTTTTTGACTCATGTAGATCATGTCAAATTCAGAAAGAAAAATTGGCCACCTAGCCATCCTTCCATTCAAGGCATTTGACTCCATCATATACTTTAAATGATCCAACTTTGAGATTATCCAGGTTGTATGATACAACATATATTGCCTCAATCTTCATGCTGTCCAAACCAAAGCACAACACAATTTTTCAATTGGCGAATATCTCAACTCACACTCAATGAATTTCTTACTGAGGTAATATATCGCCCTTTCCTTTCTTTCTGATTTGTCATGTTGACCAAGCACACATCCCATTGAATTACCAAACACGGTTAAATACAATATCAACAGCCTGTCTGAACTTGGGGGTGATAACACTGGAGGACTTGACAAATATTCTTTAACTTTATCAAAAGCCTTTTGACATTCCTCATCCCATTCTCCTGGGTTATGGTTTTTAAGAAGACGAAATATAGGGTCACACTTCTCTATTAATTGAGAAATAAACCGCGCAATATAATTTAGTCTTCCGAGAAAACCTCAAACTTCTTTTTGGGTGCGCGGTAGAGACAACTCCTGTATAGCCTGGACTTTGTCTGAATCAATCTCAATTCCCTTCTCACTGACCACAAAGCCCAATAACTTTCCGGATCTAGCCCCAAAAGTACACTTTGTTGGATTAAGCTTTAACTGAAATTTCTCAATCTCATAAACAACTTTCTCAATACTTCGATGTGCTCCTTTTCAGTTCAAGATTTGGCTATCATATCGTCAACATACACTTCAATCTCCTTGTGCATCATATCATGGAATAAAGTCACCATAGCTCTTTGATACGTTGCTCTAGCATTCTTTAATCCGAATGGCATCACCTTGTAACAGAACGTGTAACACCCCGAACCCGATACCGTCGCCGGAGTCGAACACGAGGTGTTAACAGACTTCAAACCACTTATTCGACATTTCCCAGACAAGCTGCCGATCTGCGTACTAGTCGCTTTAAAAATCATATCTTGAGTTTCACAACTCGAAAATCAGTTTTGTGATTTTTCCCTGAAACTAGACTCATATGCCCATATCCATAATTTTTTCTAGAATTTTTGGTCAGGCCAATTAGTACAGTTTATTAGTCAAAGTCTCCCATGTTACAGGGATCGACTACACTGACCCTTGCGCATTACGAATTGGATATCTCCCTGCACAGAGCTTCAATACTGATGTTGTTTGTTTCTATAGAAACTAGACTCAGAGAGGAATCTGTACATATATGGCATGACTCCTAATTATCTCTGGTTAATTTATAATAAATCTCCAAAGTCGGAACAGGGAATCCAGAAACCGTTCTGGCCCTGTCTCACGAGAACCTGAATATCTCTTAACATACTGTCCATATGATCTTTTCGTTACTTCTATATGAAAATAGACTCATCGAGCTTCGCCTACATACGTGCTATGGTAGTCCTAGAACCGACTAAACCTGACTCTGATACCAATTAAATGTAACACCCCGAACCCGATACCGTCGCCGGAGTCGAACACGAGGTGTTAACAGACTTCAAACCACTTATTCGACATTTCCTAGACAAGCTGCCGATCTGCGTACTAGTCGCTTTAAAAATCATATCTTGAGTTTCACAACTCGAAAATCAGTTTTGTGATTTTTCCCTGAAACTAGACTCATATGCCCATCTCCATAATTTTTTCTAGAATTTTTGGTCTGGCCAATTAGTACAGTTTATTAGTAAAAGTATCCCATGTTACAGGGATCGACTACACTGACCCTTGCGCATTACGAATTGGATATCTCCCTGCACAGAGCTTCAATACTGATGTCGTTTGTTTCTATAGAAACTAGACTCAGAGAGGAATCTGTACATATATGGCATGACAACTAATTATCTCTGGTTAATTTATAATAAATCTCCAAAGTCGGAACAGGGAATCCAGAAACCGTTCTGGCCCTGTCTCACGAGAACCTGAATATCTCTTAACATACTATCCATATGATCTTTTCGTTACTTCTATATGAAAATAGACTCATCGAGCTTCGAATACATAATTTATTCATCAATTAATTCCACTCCTACTATTTTTAGTGATTTTTCGATCTCACGTCACTGCTGCTGCCAGCATCTGTTACGAAAGCAACTATGCCTATTTCGTGATTTCTCCTTGATCTAACTAGTAATTCATCATACATATCACTAATTATGATCATGACTAGCCATGCCAAAGGCTAATCATTGTCAAACTTCCCCCTACTACACTATTGCCATATCATGAATTTTAACACCAAAATAATCAACCATGACGTATGGCATAAAAAGGTCGAATTATCAAGATTTGCGACCTAACGTTATGAATCCAAACCCAACCGAACATTTATGCCATTTTCGCATGGCTAAAAGATTACATACCAAAGTTCAAACACAACATAATAGCCTATACATGCCGAAATGTTCTCCTAAGCCAACTAAGAAGAAAGTACCAAAACTTGCTATCCGGTGTGATGACTTCGATGACGGCCCGACCACGCAAAAAGAGACGAGTCCAAGAAACCTAGAATAGGTGACAAGGAAACACCGAGTGAGTTTATAACTCAGTAAGTCATAAGCAATGCACTACCATCCATTAATAACATTATCACAATAGGAAATAAAATGGAACGAGGCTAGTTACTCCATCCATACCGAACCATGCCATGGTTCCTCAGACCTATCGGTTCAATCTCATACCAAATCATGCATTCACATTCCGTATACTCATCAATAGGATATTTGAGGCATTTTCATACTTCATTTTATTTTCGTTACAATCATACAACTAAACGGCCTTTCACCTATTCCACGATAAATCTTATGTACGTGACTTCAAGTATATTTGTCACATAGGTTCAAACTTACCAAGCTCAACTCCAAATATAGACATAGCACCTATTAGCCATGAACTCAAGGTACTTACCCGATCCGCTGTCCGTGATCGACTCAATAACGTCGCACACTTAGTGTCCATAATGTTTCAAAAATATATAATAAGTCCGCACACTCAGTGCTATATAATCAACTCGCACACTTAGTGCTATATAATCAAACTCGCACACTTAGTGCTACATAATCAAGCTCGCACACTTAGTGCTACATAGTCAAACTCGCACACTTAGTGCTACATAGTCAAACTCGCACACTTAGTGCTACATAGTCAATTCGCACACTTAGTGCTGCACAATTTAAACCCGCACACTTAGCACCAATCTCATGGTCATAAATGTTTATACCCGCACATTTAGTGCCGAGATCAACAACTCAATACATCTCACCTCTTTTCTTTTCATTCAACACTTTCATCATCACATACGTACATGCATATATATATTTATTCATTCCATTCAGCATCATTACATAAACGTTATGACCATTTGAATTAATACCAACTATATGCTTAATGACTTACTTGGTGTTGGGTAAGACGGTTCCAATTCGGCTACTCAATGATCTTTTCTTTGCCTTTGCTTGATTCTCCTCCTTTAACTCCTTGAGCTTAATCAATAAATCAACTAGTTTAGCCATCTTGCTAAACATTCATAATTCAATTACACATGCATATGTATGTTTGTATATTCGGCAACCATCCTCACTAATTACCCATTTAGTCGATTATACACATAATTAAAGGTAACATCCCGAATGGGCATACTTGTGTATATATACATATATATGTATATATATATACTTCGGAATGGGCATCACAATTAGATTTAACACCACCTTCATACTCAATTAGATGGCCGAATGTATGTATACATGTACAATGTCAACTATAACATCATGTAAATCCACATATAATTACATTTCTTAAGTTCCACATCTTAATGCCCATTATAGCCACTCCCATAGTCTAAATCTAGCAATCGGCAACACCCACCTTTCCACTATGTTAGCCGAATACTCATTCTCTTCCTAGTCCTAAATTCGGCACCTCCAACAAAATAGCTTAACAATTTCAACTTTCATGCTAACATAACAAGCAACTTAACACATCCATATAACTAGCATGCTAATAGCATCAAGGTATCAACTAAAATTTTTTAAGCTCCTTAGCCGAATCCTAACTCTCCAACAACCCCAAATCCAACCATGGGATAGATAGAATTTAGACTCATCACCCAAAGGTTGTGTAAACTTCCAAAAATATCATTGAACATACCTTGATCTAAAGGACCACCTTGGCCGAATCTTGCTTCCTCTTCTTCCTCTAGTTACGACAATTGCAAAAGAAAGAAAACATGAACACTCCTTCTTCCCTCCTTATTAAGCATTCAAACTCCCTCATTTTCATGCCACAACATCAAACACTCCTCCTAGATACAAGCAATGGCCGAACTCTTTCCAAGTTTTTCTCCCCTTCTTTTTCTTGGTTTTTCGGCTAGGAGATGGCAAGTATGACACCCATTTTTTTTGTTCACTTTCCTATTATTATCCCCATCATTTGTTAACCAAAAGAAAACATATTAAATTAGAATGAGTGGAGCATCATCACTCCTTGGCCGGCCACCATGTATTTTATGGGCAATTTGACATGCAAAGCCATGCTTCCTCACCCTATTATTACTTACTCCTTATAATTCATCTATCATCTTTTCTAACTTCGTCAACTAGGTCCTTTTTGAATTAATTCACAATCCTAAAGCTAATATTAAGCATTTAATTTCTCATATATTCACTGTCACACAAAAATTTATGCAATTAAAACACAAAAATAAATTTTTGGCTCGGTAATGTGGTCTCGAAACCATATTCCGACCAGGGTCTAATTTGGGTTGTCACAACTCTCCCCCACATAAGAAATTTTCGTCCTCGAAAATCTTACCGGTAAATAATTTTGGATATCGATCCTTCATAGAGTCCTCAAGTTCCCAAGTGGCTTCTTCAATTCCGTGTTTATGCCACAGTACTTTCACTAATGAGATTTTCCTGTTTCGTAGTTCTTTTACTTCATGTGCTAAAATACGAACTGGTTCTTCTTCGTAACTTGAATTAGATTGAATCTCGATCTCCGATGGAGGAATTACGTACGATGGATCGGACCTATATCGTCGAAGCATCGAGACATGAAAAACGTTGTACATTTTCGTACTCCCCGGGTGAATTGACATTCGGCTACAATGAGCTTCGTTCAGAATCATCGAAATGAGTTCTGAATTTCTTGGAACACACAACCGACTTCTGAACCTCAAACAATCGTCATCATCAATTTGAAATTCGGATTCCATATTCGGAATACATTCAGCCCGTTTTGCAACCAATTCATCGTCGACTTTCTGAGCTTCACGAATTTGATGAATCAATGATGGTTTGGCCTTTAATTCAGCTACTAACACATTGTCGGGTAGAACAGACAAGCGCACATTCATCGCTCGTAAAGCAAACAGTGATTTCCGGCTTAAGGCGTCCGCAACCACATTAGCCTTTCCCGGGTGGTAATCAATGACAAGCTCGTAATCTTTCAACAACTCAAGCCAACGTCTTTGTCGCAGATTTAAGTCTCTTTGAGTCATCAAATATTTGAGACTTTTGTGATCCGAAAATACATGGCACTTTTCACCAAACAAATAATGTCGCCATATTTTCAAAGCAAATACGATGGCGGCTAGCTCGAGATCATGAGTTGGATAATTTCTCTCGTGTGGCTTCAATTGTCTCGACGCATAGGCCACAACTCGACCTTCTTGCATCAATACGCAACCCAACCCGAGTAGGGATGCGTCACTATAAATGACAAACTCTTTGTCTGATTCGGGTTGCACCAAAATTGGAGCTTCAGTCAAATGAGTTTTCAGTTGATCGAAGCTTTTCTGACATTCCTCCGTCTATTCGAACTTAACATCCTTTTGAAGTAGCTTCGTCATTGGTGTGGCTATCATCGAGAAACCTTTTACAAATCGTCGGTAATAACCGGCGAGCCCCAGGAAGCTCCGAACTTCGGTAATATTTCTTGGAGGCTTCCAGTTAAGTATGGCTGAAATTTTGCTCGGGTCAACTCGAATACCCGTTGCGGATACCACATGACCCAAGAAGCTAACCTCTCTCAACCAGAACTCACACTTACTGAACTTCGCATATAACTGCTTATCCCGCAAAATTTACATCACTAATCTCAGGTGTTCAGCATGTTCGGTCTCATCTCTTGAATAGACCAAGATGTCATCAATGAACACAACTACGAACCGATCCAAATATGGTCTGAAGATTCGATTCATCAAATCCATAAATACCGCAGGGGCATTAGTGAGCCCGAACGGCATCACTAAGAACTCGTAGTGACCGTACCTCGTTCTAAAAGCAGTTTTGGGTACGTCCGAATCTCGAATCCGCAACTGATAATAACCCGATCTCAAATCTATCTTTGAAAACACTGATGCTCCCTTTAATTGATCAAACAAATTATCAATACGCGGTAACGGATACTTGTTCTTTATCGTCACTTTATTCAGTTGACGATAGTCAATGCACAACCTCATGGTTCCGTCCTTCTTTTTCACGAACAATACTGGTGCACCCCAAGGTGAGAAACTTGGTCGAGCAAAACCTCTATCCGTCAATTCTTGCAACTAAGATTTTAACTCTTTTAACTCGGTTGGTGCCATACGATACGGAGCTATCGAAATCGGCGTAGTCCCAGGTACAAGCTCAATACCAAACGCTACCTCCCGAACAGGTGGTAAACCCGGTAATTCTTCAGGAAACACATCCGGGTATTCACAAACCACCGGCACAGATTCGGGTTTCTTTTTTAACTCTTTGTCATCAAGTACATACGCAAGGTATGCTTCGCACCCTTTTCTTACATATTTCTGGGCCAACATTGCTGATATTATAGCTGGCAACCCCCTTAAGTCCGTAGACTCAACTCGGATTATCTCGTTATTTGCGCACCTCAAATCAATAGTCTTGCTTTTGCAATTCACAACCGCATCATGCGCGGTCAACCAATCCAAACCAAGAATAACATCAAATTCGTCAAACGGCAAAAGCATCAAATCGGCCGGAAAACAGGATTCTCGGATTATTAGAGGGCATCTCTTACACACTTTATCAACAAGTACGCATTGACCCAAAGGGTTTGACACTCGAATTACGAACTCAGTAGACTCAACAGGTAGAGTCTTACTGGATGCTAAGGTTTCGCATAGATATGAATGAGTAGAGCCAGGGTCAATCAATGCAATCACATTAGTATCAAAGAGAGTGAAGGTACCAGTGATGACGTCGGGGGAGGATGCCTCCTCTCGTGCGCGAATGGCATATGCTCTAGCAGGAGTACGGTTCTCGGCTCGAACAGCCGTATCAGGGGCCCCTCTCTGACTACCATCCCTACCTCCTAAAATTCTCGGTGGTCTACCTCTAGTTGTCACTCCACTAGGTCTTGCACCTTGAATCTTATTCTTCTCATCAAGCTCCGTGCAATCTCTAATGAAGTGGTCCTTCGAACCGCATCCGTAACAGGCCCTGTTAGTAGACTTACCCCAACATTCACCTAGGTGTCGTCTTCCGCATTGGGGACATTCAGGTTTCTCTTGACGATTATTGCCCACACTAGCTACCGAAGTAGCTCGAGAGCCCGTCGATGGTTTTGCTCTGATGGAAATTCCCGCAGTCGTCCTCGACTTATTAGTGTCCTCCTTGAACTTCTTTACAGCTGAGAACGGAGCTTTACCCGTCGATCTTTTACGATAGTCTCTAGCTTCAAATTCAGCATTCTTCTTCTCCTTTCCAAGTTCTTCCGCCTTGCAGGCTCGTTCGACTAGTGTTACGAATTCTTTTATTTCCAAAATACCCATTAGTAGCTTTAAATCTTCATTCAATCCTTCTTCGAATCTTTTGCACATAGCAACCTCATCAGCTACACACTCCCGGGCATACCTACTTAGTCTCACGAATTCATGTTCGTATTCAGATACTGCCATACGGCCTTGCTTGAGTTCCAAGAATTCCTTACGCTTTTGATCAATGAACCGTTGGCTAATATATTTCTTCCGAAATTCCGTCTGAAAGAAGTCCCAAGTTACTCGTTCGTTCGGGACTATGGAAATCAAGGTCCTCCACCAATAGTAGGCTGAGTCTCGCAACAAAGATACAGCACACTTTAGACATTCATCAGGTGTGCATGACAGTTCATCGAACACCCGAACGGTGTTATCAAGCCAGAACTCGGCCCTTTCAGCATCATCAGTAACTATGGCCCTGAACACCTCAGCCCCGCGCTTCCTAATCAAGTCTACAGGTGGCTTACTCAGCCTCACAGGATCAGTAACTGATGGCATTACTGGCTCCGGGGGTGGATTATTCAAATTCGGGAATTATTGGAAAGCCGGATTGGTTCGGGCATACTGTGCGACCCACTCATTCATCATGGTAAAGAAGGCTTGTTTAGCCCCCTCACCTTGATTATTCGCAGATGACTGAGGTTCAATAGGCGGTGTCCCTTGTGCAGGAGCAGCCGCTACACTTTCAACGTCATCCGCTAAGATTCTTTCTACACCGGGATCCATTTACTAATCAAAACATAAAATTTTAACCGTCAGAAGTCATCACACAGTTAAACATTAACATTTCGGCATGTATAGCTAGACTCATACGTGCTATGGTAGTCCTAGAACCGACTAAACCTGACTCTGATACCAATTAAATGTAACACCCCGAACCCGATACCGTCGCCGGAGTCGAACACGAGGTGTTAACAGACTTCAAACCACTTATTCGACATTTCCCAGACAAGCTGCCGATCTGCGTACTAGTCGCTTTAAAAATCATATCTTGAGTTTCACAACTCAAAAATCAGTTTCGTGATTTTTCCCTGAAACTAGACTCATATGCCCATCTCCATAATTTTTTCTAGAATTTTTGGTCGGGCCAATTAGTACAGTTTATTAGTAAAAGTCTCCCATGTTACAGGGATCGACTACACTGACCCTTGCGCATTACGAATTGGATATCTCCCTGCACAGAGCTTCAATACTGATGTAGTTTGTTTCTATAGAAACTAGACTCAGAGAGGAATCTGTACATATATGGCATGACTCCTAATTATCTCTGGTTAATTTATAATAAATCTCCAAAGTCGGAACAGGGAATCCAGAAACCGTTCTGGCCCTGTCTCACGAGAACCTGAATATCTCTTAACATACTGTCCATATGATCTTTTCGTTACTTCTATATGAAAATAGACTCATCGAGCTTCGAATACATAATTTATTCATCAATTAATTCCACTCCTACTATTTTTAGTGATTTTTCGATCTCACGTCACTGCTGCTGCCAGCATCTGTTACGAAAGCAACTATGCCTATTTCGTGATTTCTCCTTGATCTAACTAGTAATTCATCATACATATCACCAATTATGATCATGACTAGCCATGCCAAAGGCTAATCATTGTCAAACTTCCCCCTACTACACTATTGCCATATCATGAATTTTAACACCAAAATAATCAACCATGACGTATGGCATAAAAAGGTCGAATTATCAAGATTTGCGACCTAACGTTATGAATCCAAACCCAACCGAACATTTATGCCATTTTCGCATGGCTAAAAGATTACATACCAAAGTTCAAACACAACATAATAGCCTATACATGCCGAAATGTTCTCCTAAGCCAACTAAGAAGAAAGTACCAAAACTTGCTATCCGGTGTGATGACTTCGATGACGGCCCGACCACGCAAAAAGAGACGAGTCCAAGAAACCTAGAATAGGTGACAAGGAAACACCGAGTGAGTTTATAACTCAGTAAGTCATAAGCAATGCACTACCATCCATTAATAACATTATCACAATAGGAAATAAAATGGAACGAGGCTAGTTACTCCATCCATACCGAACCATGCCATGGTTCCTCAGACCTATCGGTTCAATCTCATACCAAATCATGCATTCAGTATACTCATCAATAGGATATTTGAGGCATTTTCATACTTCATTTTATTTTCGTTACAATCATACAACTAAACGGCCTTTCACCTATTCCACGATAAATCTTATGTACGTGACTTCAAGTATATTTGTCACATAGGTTCAAACTTACCAAGCTCAACTCCAAATATAGACATAGCACCTATTAGCCATGAACTCAAGGTACTTACCCGATCCGCTGTCCGTGATCGACTCAATAACGTCGCACACTTAGTGTCCATAATGTTTCAAAAATATATAATAAGTCCGCACACTCAGTGCTATATAATCAACTCGCACACTTAGTGCTATATAATCAAACTCGCACACTTAGTGCCACATAATCAAGCTCGCACACTTAGTGCTACATAGTCAAACTCGCACACTTAGTGCTACATAGTCAAACTCGCACACTTAGTGCTACATAGTCAATTCGCACACTTAGTGCTGCACAATTTAAACCCGCACACTTAGCGCCAATCTCATGGTCATAAATGTTTATACCCGCACATTTAGTGCCGAGATCAACAACTCAATACATCTCACCTCTTTTCTTTTCATTCAACACTTTCATCATCACATACGTACATGCATATATATATTTATTCATTCCATTCAGCATCATTACATAAACATTATGACCATTTGAATTAATACCAACTATATGCTTAATGACTTACTTGGTGTTGGGTAAGACGGTTCCAATTCGGCTACTCAATGATCTTTTCTTTGCCTTTGCTTGATTCTCCTCCTTTAACTCCTTGAGCTTAATCAACAAATCAACTAGTTTAGCCATCTTGCTAAACATTCATAATTCAATTACACATGCATATGTATGTTTGTATATTCGGCAACCATCCTCACTAATTACCCATTTAGTCGATTATACACATAATTAAAGGTAACATCCCGAATGGGCATACTTGTGTATATATACATATATATGTATATATATACTTCGGAATGGGCATCACAATTAGATTTAACACCACCTTCATACTCAATTAGATGGCCGAATGTATGTATACATGTACAATGTCAACTATAACATCATGTAAATCCACATATAATTACATTTCTTAAGTTCCACATCTTAATGCCCATTATAGCCACTCCCATAGTCTAAATCTAGCAATCGGCAACACCCACCTTTCCACTATGTTAGCCGAATACTCATTCTCTTCCTAGTCCTAAATTCGGCACCTCCAACAAAATAGCTTAACAATTTCAACTTTCATGCTAACATAACAAGCAACTTAACACATCCATATAACTAGCATGCTAATAGCATCAAGGTATCAACTAAAATTTTTTAAGCTCCTTAGCCGAATCCTAACTCTCCAACAACCCCAAATCCAACCATGGGATAGATAGAATTTAGACTCATCACCCAAAGGTTGTGTAAACTTCCAAAAATATCATTGAACATACCTTGATCTAAAGGACCACCTTGGCCGAATCTTGCTTCCTCTTCTTCCTCTAGTTACGACAATTGCAAAAGAAAGAAAACATGAACACTCCTTCTTCCCTCCTTATTAAGCATTCAAACTCCCTCATTTTCATGCCACAACATCAAACACTCCTCCTAGATACAAGCAATGGCCGAACTCTTTCCAAGTTTTTCTCCCCTTCTTTTTCTTGGTTTTTCGGCTAGGAGATGGCAAGTATGACACCCATTTTTTTTGTTCACTTTCCTATTATTATCCCCATCATTTGTTAACCAAAAGAAAACATATTAAATTAGAATGAGTGGAGCATCATCACTCCTTGGCCGGCCACCATGTATTTTATGGGCAATTTGACATGCAAAGCCATGCTTCCTCACCCTATTATTACTTACTCCTTATAATTCATCTATCATCTTTTCTAACTTCGTCAACTAGGTCCTTTTTGAATTAATTCACAATCCTAAAGCTAATATTAAGCATTTAATTTCTCATATATTCACTGTCACACAAAAATTTATGCAATTAAAACACAAAAATAAATTTTTGGCTCGGTAATGTGGTCTCGAAACCACATTCCGACCAGGGTCTAATTTGGGTTGTCACAGAATGTGCCCGACAAGGTTATGAAAGTAGTCTTCCCCATGTCTTCAGGATGCATCTTGATTTGATTGTACCCCGAGAAGCCATCCATAAAGGAAAACAACGAGTAGCCAGTCGTATTGTCTACTAGCATATCAATATGAGGTAAAAGGAAGTTGTCTTTTGGGCTAGCTTTATTTAGATCTCTGTAATCCACACACATTCGCACCTTGCCATCTTTCTTGGGAACATGCACAACATTGGCTACCCGTTCTGAGTACTTGATCACCTGAAAGAATCCCGCATCAAATTGCTTTTTGACTTCCTCCTTTATCTTTAAGACAATATCTGGCCTCATTCGTCAAAGTTTCTGCTGTACTGGCTTACAATCTGCTCTTATGGGAAGGAAATGCACTGCAATATCAAGGCTTAAACCGGGCATCTCCTGGTATGACCATGCAAAAACATCTTTGAATTCCTGAAGCAACCCAACAAGGTCCCACTTTGTTTTTCAGCTATGCATGTTTCAATTTTTAAAACTTTCCCCTCTTTCAAAGTCACCATGTCTACGGTTTCTTTATGAGGCAAAATTTTCTTTTCCTCTTGTTCTACCATCCTTAACAAGTCCAGAGATAAATCACAGTCTCTGTCATCTTCAAAGTCCTGAGATCCCTCTAAACACATGTCTTGCTCAAATAGTGATTCTGAGTTAGTAACAGTGTCGCTCATGACATTGATATCTAGGGACCTA
Source organism: Gossypium hirsutum (assembly GCF_007990345.1). NCBI lineage: Eukaryota > Viridiplantae > Streptophyta > Magnoliopsida > Malvales > Malvaceae > Gossypium > Gossypium hirsutum. The sequence continues at coordinate 83,981,088 of NC_053424.1, read as the reverse complement.
TTATAGGTACAAAAATATACAAAGAATGAATGAATTTGGTAATTATTGTTTTGTGTGATATGTTTATGAATGAATTTGGTAATTATTGTTTTGTGTGATATGTTTATGAATAAAAGAATGATCGAAGAAAGAATCAAGATAATGACACAATTGCTTGTGAAAAGAATAAAAAAAATATTTGCTCAAAATTATAACAAAAATGTACTTTATTGAAATAATAATGTTTAAATATGAGCCTATTTCACAAAGAAATTTTTATTGCTTCTAGCCTTAAAGCAACAAGTTTGTTTTGAACATTACTTTGAGTGAGCTCTAAAAACTACAGGAAGGTCTTCTGCAGTCCAATTGTCTAGAACACTCCCAGGCTCATATGGACGAATATTTGACGAAATCCCCTCTTTAATTATCTCTTCAAATATGGCATTGATGTACACATTTTCCAATTCTCCTTCCACGCTTTCTTTCTTTGACATCCCCCGTTTAGGATAAATAATCCCTCTCGAGACAAAAGATCTGGAGATGTAAGGAATTATCATGGGCTCCCAATTAATTTCTCCACCGCTTACTCGTGCTCTTCTTGATGTAGTACTGTACGAACTGTGGATCATCATAAATAACATAAACTTGAACACTCTTTTTCCAATAAACCCACAAACCTCTAGATAAGCCTTGAGCTTCACTCCTGTGCGAGCAATCAAACCTAAGCTTGGAGATAATTTTATCAGCCTTTAGACCATTAATTCTAGTCTCAAGAAAGGTTGCAATCTCAAAATCATAATCAAGCAAATAACTTTTAACTACTCTAGCAAATTTAGGAGTAGCTCCCCCTTGACAATTCCACACGAAAACATTTAGTAACATCATAATAAAAAAGAAAAAAAGAAGACCAAATAATTTTAAATAAAAGAAGCACCAACAATGCTAACCTCTAATAGCCCTCCATTTACATACATAAGTTCATTATTCAACGTATCAGTTCTTATATTTTCTACAATTTTGGACATCGCATCAGATACTGGGATATGAGTAGGAACCTGGACTTTGAATTTGTTACCCTTACCCTTGAGTAAATATTATTTTTAAACAAACTGATCAACCTTTAATCCCATTTTCTGCACCTTAGTCGTCCCTCCCTTCTCCTTTCCTCCTCTCTTTTCAATTTTTCTGACTTTCATCGTTGTTGTCACCGTCCATAGCTTCTTGATCTACCATCTTTTTCTTTCCTTTTCTCCACAAGATCTTGCACCATCTTGTTCTCAATCTCTCTGCCATTTTCCCCTTAATTTTCATCTCTAAATCTAAAATTTAGGATCTCCAAGATCAATTCCCATTGTTGCCAAGAAATGCCATTACTACCCCTATCTTAGTTTGTGTAAGTTCTTTTTTCTAATTTTCTTGATAAATCTTGTGAGTTAAAAACCCAAACTTCTAGATCTAGAATTTGAGGGATTTTTACTGATTTAAAGGGAATTTTTCCACCTTTTTAAGTGATCTTAAAGGTGGTTTTTAATTAAACCCTATGGGCAAGAAAGGGGGTTGCTACTTCTTTAAGTTTGCCCATATTTTTCCAGAATTATCTTGGGTTCTTCAAGCCCTCCTAATCAGCCTTTAATTATGTGTTAATTAGGAAAAATAAATCTTGATGAATCGATAATTTAGATCTGACAATTTGGGAAGTGTATGAGCGGTTGACTGTAAACTAGTTTATAGTTTTGGCTTAGATATTGGGAAAAGATTGTTAATTGATTAAATAAATAATTTTAATCATGGACTAGCTACTTATTTTTCATTATTTAAATGTGTTAGGTGCCAACTTAAATGCCCCAAACCAATAGTGAAGCTGAAAGACATTCGCGCATATGGTTTGCATCAAATCAGTGTAAGAAATCTAACTAGTTTGGATTCAACAAATAGTTATAATTGTAAAGATTGGATTGAACCCATAAGTGAGTTTTGGGGGATTTTTAGTAGGTGTAATAATTGAGTTTAATGCTAATTTTTATTTTAGGTTAATTTTAAAGCTTATTAAAGAAATTGCGAGATTTACAAGTGTGCTGCAAAAGAGCGAAAATTATGGTGTAGGTCCTAACTCAAAAACTTGATTGTTAATAATGAGTTTAATGATATAATTGACGATTTAGATTTATAATCAAGCTTGGCTAAATAGCTAAGTAATTAAATTTGTATGTGGCCAAACCAAGTACGCTTTGAGCCTTAACTATTTGGCATGTTAGCAAAGTTGCTAGTTTGATTGGTTGATTGCATGATTGATTTTGTTGTGAAATTTTAGTTAATGTGATGTATGACTGGTTCCATGATCCTGAATGAAAATATAGCTTATGCATGATATATTCATACGAGTAATTTTTTGTGAAATGTTTGAAAGATTGCTAGACATGCACACAGAAAAATTTTGTAAGAATGCATGAAACTGTGATTTGTTGAATGATACCACCTGAATGGTAAATCAAAAGGGGATCCATGATCCTATTCACTAAAATTATTGATAATTCAGGGGAACGTTGCACATGCCAATAAATTGTGAAAGTATTGAATTCTAACTATGTATAAGATTGTATGACATATTGCATGTGCATTGCAGTGGATTATTATTGTGGTTGATGGAGAAGCTCCGTGGAGTACCGGTAACATATTAAGTCCGCATTTATTTGTAGTTAGTGCACTGCACCAAAGTACTATGGAGATTGGCTATTTCATCCTATTATTCATTATTCGGCATATTTTATGCATTTATGATTATTCAGTGGTTTTACCACATCGAGCTTTGCTCATATTCGTCGGAGTTTGGTAGAGGGGTCCTGGGAAACTCGTAGTGTGTAGTGGATGGTTGGGGTAGGAACTCACATATGCATACTGTCATGATCATGGTTCATTAAAATATTTTTTTAATTGTTTGATTATGATTTTGGATTCATGTGAAAATGCTTGGATGTACACTAAATGCTTATTTGTTTAGACTCACACTGAGCTTGTTAAGCTCACCCCATTACCTCAACTTCTCAAATAATGAACAGAATTAGGAATGGGTTTGGCATGCAAATGTATGACAGACTTCGGACTTCACATTTATTTTACATTAAATTTTATTTAAAGTTCCCTAAATTTATTCAGCTTTTGGACAGTAATGTTATTTGAACCGTGGTTTGGGACTGTTTTTGTTTTGGAGATTTTTCATGCATGCATAGTTTCGTACATGAGATTGATAATTTAGTACATACTGAAAATGGATTAAGCATGTTACTTGGCTTAATTAAAAATTGGGTTTTTAAATCGATTTTCTTTTTTCTCTACAATTAAGATAAATAAAGTTATTTTTCAAAAGTAAAGATGGGTAAAGAGTTTGTCTAAAACCACGCTAGTACTACTAACTTGACTTAATAAAGATTGAGCTAATTAAAGAATGTTTTCCCAAATTAAAAAAGGTGACTTCAGTTTTATTGAAAGAGTGTGTTTGTAAGGTTTTTAACCAGCGATAGAGTAGTTTCGATGTTTTGGGTGTCCAATGTGACCTTCACGATTTGGCCATAACTTATAGGCTAGGTTTGAGAGGTTACATTTAATGATATCAAAGTCAAGGTTCAAAAACTCGGGCTGAATTTTTAATCCTTTCAAAATGTGTTTGAATGTATACATACATGAAAAGGGATTTTTGGGAAAAAAACAAACCACAATATTTTGAAAAGTAATTCTTTCAAGAAATGACAAAGTTCAAAGTTTCGATACCATGGCCATAGAAACAATAATGAAACTTTAGTAAAACAGTAGAGGTTGTTGTATAAAATTTTAAATAAAAGAATTCTAATTGAAAGTGCGTTAAAAGATTAAAGAAAATACTAAAAATATTCTTATTTGTAAATTATAGATTCATAAAATACCAAAATGAATGCACATGGAATGATAACTCGTTGTAGAAGAAGCCATAGGGGTGACCTTTGATGGTTTCAGTTGACTCAGTGGCGTCTCTAGAGTTAGAACAAAATAATAAACAGAATGAGGTTAATAGTGAACCCACTACTGAGGGTGGGAATATGGAAAACCAAAGTCATGATGATTATGATGAGAATGATCTTATAACACGAGCTTTATTAAGGGCTTTAAATCGGGTTGCTGGGGCCCTGATTGGTAGTGTTAGTCATGGGATGATTACTGAGAGGCTCCACTCTAATGGGGTAGAATTTTTTAGGAGTATTGTTGGAACTACTCCTAGAGTGGCTGAATATTGGATGGAAAACACTGAACATATTTTGGATGATTTAGACTGCACTTTTGAGCAAAAACTTAAGGGTGTCATATCCATGTTAAGGGATTAAGCGTATCCGTGGTGGCAATCAGTGGTTAGGGGTACGTTACTAGAGCGTATTGATTGGGTTTACTTCTTGCAGACCTTTTAGGGTAAATTTGTGCACCCTGGTTATGTGGAGGCCCGGTGGTTGGAATTTATTATGTTGAAGCAAGGTGATAGGATAGTTTCTGTGTATGATTCAGAATTTCTGGCATTGAGCTGCTATGCACCTAGTATGGTGGCATCTGAGTAGGAGAAGAGTTTTAGTTTTCAGGAAAGTCTAAGGTATGACCTTAAGGTTCTGGTAGCTCCGCACCAGGAGCATGTGTTTGAGGCTTTGGCTGGGAAGACCAAGATTATAGAAGAGATTAAGTGCATGGAGCGCGAAAAAAAGGGAAACCAAAGGGATCAGCCCAATAAAGAGATGGGCCCTATTGGTCCAAATCCATGACCAGTTAAGCGGGCCAGAGAGGCTAGACCAACACTGAATAGGAAAGTAGTGGACCCTAAAGAAGGGCAAATCCTAGTCTGTCAGCATTGTCAAAAGTGCCATCCGGGAAAATGTTGGAGAAGGGTGTTTGTCTTGTTTGTGGCTCGATGGAGCATAAGAATAAGGATTGTCCTTATCAGAATGATTAGATGCAAGCTTCGGCTCAAAATCAGAGCCCAGTTAGGGGTCAAAATTAGAGGGGTAATCAAGGTGTTAAGAAGGGTCGTAATCATAACTGAAATGAAAATGGTAGTCAAGGTCATAGAGCAACATTTTGAATCAAGTTGAGACTAGGCAACCTACCTTGGTTTCTGTAGTTAGACATTGAGAGGATAGAGATTCGGTTGATGCCATTACAGGTACCTTCACTATTTACTCGGTACCTTACTTTGCCTTAATTAATATAGGGCCTACCCATTCGTATATTGCTTATGATGTGGCTGTAAGATTAGGAATTGGGGTAGAGAACTAAAAACACTGTTATTGTAGTCAGTCCTTTAGTATCCTTAATACTTGTGAATAAAATTAATAAGAGATGTCCTTTAGAGGTTCAAGGAGAGATATTTCCTGCTAACTTAATGGAACTTCCTTTTACTAAATTTGATCTAATTTTGGGGATAGACTGGTTGGTTGAGCATCAAGTTCATTTGGGTTGTGCACTGAAGAGGGTAACTTTAGTGGTAGTGACTGGGAAGGAAATTATTATGGTTGGGGAGTGTCGAAATTATTTTTCCAATGTGATCTCTACCATTGTAGCAGAAAAGATGGTACGAAAAGGGTGCAAAGTGTTTTTGGCTTATGTCCAAGATGCAAGCACAATTTATCCTTCAATTGATAGCATTCGTACAGTAAGGGAATTTCTTGAGTTTTTTCCCGAGAAACTGCCAAGGTTACCTCTGGATCAAGACGTGGAATTTTATATTGAATTATTTTTAGGAATGAAACCATTGTCCATTACTGCCTACCATATAGCACCTAAAGAGATTATGGAGTTGAAGGTTCAATTACAGGAATTGTTTGATAGGGTTTCTTTAGGCCCAGTGTTTCATCATTGGGCACACCAATTATGTTTGTGAAGAAAAAATATGGTATACTTCGGTTATGCATTGATTACTGATAGCTGAACAAATTGGGTATCAAGAATAAGTATCCTCTACCAAGAATTTATGACCTATTAGATCAGTTTAGAGGTGCAACTGTCTTCTCAAAAATTGACTTGAGATTAGGGTATTACCAACTTAAGGTAAAAGAATTTCATATTCTCAAGACCGCCTTTAGGACTCGTTATGGACATTATGAGTTTCTTATCGTGCCTTTTGGGTTAAATAATGTGTTGGCAACCTTTATGATTTATGAATCATGTCTTTTAGCCCTTCCTTGATCAGTTCGTCATTGTATTCATTGAAGACATCCTAATGTACTCCAAGACAAAAATCGATCATGATGACAATTTTAGGATGGTTCTATGGATACTTCGTGAAAAGTAACTTTTTGCTAAACTTAGTAAGTGCAAATTTTGGTTGAAAGAAGTTATGTTTCTGGGTCATGTGGTATCGGTTGAAGGTATTCGTATAGATCCCAAAATGGTTGAAGCCATATTATATTAGAAGCAACCGACAAATGTCTTAGAGATTCAGAGTTTTATGTGTTTTATCAGGTATTATCGAAGGTTTGTTGAGAGTTTTTCCTTAATAGCAGCCCCATTAACTAAGCTGTTAAAAAAGAACACTCCTTTTAAGTGGGGCAAAGAGGAACAAGGTAGTTTTAAGAAGTTAAAATCTGTGTTGATGGAAGCTCCCTTTCTAATTCAACCAGAATTTGGTAAGGAGTATGTGGTGTATAACGACGTCTCGCATGTTGTTCTTAGATGTGGCTTAATGCAAGATGGTAAGGTTGTAGCTTATGCCTCGAGATAGCTTAGGCCACATGACTACAATTATCTTACTCTTGATTTGGAGTTGGTAGTTGTTATATTTGCTCTTAAAATTTGGAGACATTACTTGTATGGTGAGAATTGCCTTATCTACATCGATAACAAAAGTCTCAAATACCTCTTTACCCGAAATGAACTTAACTTGACACAGCGTAGGTGGATTGAGTTGTTTAAAGACTATGACTTTACGATTGAGTATCACCCTGGAAAGGTTAATGTAGTGATCGATGCCTCAAGTAGAAAGGTTATGTCCGACTTGAGGGTTATGTTTGCACGCTTGAGTCTTTATAATGATGGAGGTATCTTGGCTAAATTGCAAGTAAAGCCTATTTGGATTCAGGAATTGAAAGATAAACAAAATTTTTATTAATCTTTAGTACTTTGGTTTAAATAGGTTGATAATGAGTCAACTGAGGACTTTGGGATTAACTGTGATGGAATTTTGTGCTTCAGAGGGAGCTACTGTGTGCCCAATGATCATAATTTGAGACATTGACATTCTATACTTTAGGAAGCACATAGTAGCTCTTATGTTATGCATCCTGATAGTACTAAAATGTACCGTGACTTAAGATAAGTGTATTGGTGGTCGGGTCTTAAACAGGAAGTACTGAAGTTTGTACAAAAATGTTTGACTTGCCAACAAGTTAAGTTGAGCATCAGTTTCCATCAAGGTTTCTCCAACCAATTTGAATTCCACAGTTGAAGTGTGAGAGAGTGACAAGGGATTTTGTTAGGGAGTTGCCTTCGACATCTACTAAGGAAGATTCAATTTGGGTCATAGTGGATAGATTGACGAAGTCCACCCATTTTATTCCTGTTCACATTGATTATTCTCTTCAAAAGTTAGCTAAGCTCTATATTTCCAAAATAGTGAGATTTCATAGAGTGCTAGTGTCGATTATTTCAAATTGGGATCCTTGATTTAAGTCTTGATTTTGGAAACAATTGCACGAGGGGTACTCAGTTGGATTTCAGTACATATTTCCATCCACAATTCGGTGGTCAACTGGAGAGAGTTATTTAGATTTTGGAAGATATGTTGAGGAGTTGTGTAATTGACTTTTAGGATAGTTGGGAAGAGCATCTACTGATGGTGGATTTCACCTACAGTAACAGTTTTCAATCAAGTATCCAAATGGCACATTACAAAACTCTTTATGGTCATAAATGTCGCTCACCTTTGTGTTGGACTAAGGTCGGTGAAAGGAAGTTGATTGGTCCATAATTGGTTTCGAAAACCGAGGGTAAAATTTGGTTCGTTTAAGATAAATTGAATGCAACTTCTGATAGAAAAAATTCGTATGTTGATTTAAAGCGCAAGGACATCGAGTTCAATATGGAGGATTGGGTTTTCCTTAAACTAGCCTAGTGCTCAATTGGGAAAAATGTCATTTTATGGTAGAAGAGGGAATGGTCCTAGGGCACCAAATATCAGGAAAGAGTATGAAAGTTGATAAAGGAAATATTGAGGTGATTAAACGTCTTTCACATCCAACTAATGTGAAAGGTGTTCAAAATTTTTTAGGTCATGCACGATTTTACTGAAGATTTATCAGATATTTTGCTCATATTTCTAAACCTTTCAATCAACTTCTTCAAAAAAAAACACCTTGTCTTTACCAAATTTGCATTGAAGTCTTTAAGGTAATAAAAGCGAAAATCATATCTACCCTATAATAATAACTCCAAATTGGACAGAACCCTTTATTAATATGTGTGATGTTAGTGACTATACAGTAGGTACAATTTTGGGACAAAAGAGGAATAATTTATTTGAAGCTATTCATTATGCCAGCAAAACGCTGAATCCAGCACAGTGTAATTATACTACAACTGAAAAAGAGATGTTGGTAGTAGTGTTCACTTGCAAAAAATTTTGACCTTATTTAATGGCAAACTGAGTCTATGTGTACACTGATCTTTCTGCCCTAAAATATGTTATGAAAAAAAAAGAAACATAAGCCATATTAATGAGATGGGTTTTGTTACTTCAGGAATTTGATTTATGGGTTATGGACTGAAATGGAACTAAAAATCAAATAGCAAATCATTTATCCAGAATTAAAGGGAAATCTACAGGGAGAAGAGACAAAAGAGATTAAAGAGACCTTCACAGATGAGTAACTATTCAGGGTAGTCATCAATCAACCAAGACATGGTAAGCATATAACACAATTGTATGCGGACCATGAGGAACCATAAGTGTTTCGACAATATACAGATCAATTAGTTCAATTGTGTGTAGCAGAGGAAGACATATTGGTGGAAAAAGGATAGCCCAGAAAATATTAAAATCAGGATGCTTACGAATTCGTACAAGGATGTGATAGATGTTAGAGAATCGGGAACATATCTAGAAGAGACAAAATGCAACAAACAAAGATAATTGAATTCAAAGTGTTTGATGTTTGGGGGATTGATTTCATGGGAACTTTTCCACGTTCTTTTGGTAATTAGTATATCCTTTTGGCAGTTGACTACATTTCAAAATGGGTCGAAGCTATTGCACTGTCCACTAATGATAGAAATTTAGTTATAAGATTCTTGAGAAAAAAACATATTCGCCAGATTTGGTACTCCACAAGCGTTGGTCAATGATGAAGGATCTCACTTTTGTAGCAAGCAATTTGAAGCAACTTTGGCTAAATACAACATAAGGCATCGAATGACCACGACGTATCATCCACAGGAAAATGGATAAACAACATACACTTAGTTTCTTATCAAAATCACATACACTTATACATATAATTTGATATATTCTGGACTCAGAAATACCTATTTCAAACATATATACCTATTTTCAGCAATTATTCATGTACTCTTTCATCGTTTTTGAAACATCATTCACAAGAGATTACTCTAAAAGAACTTATACGAGTCAATATTAGAGACTCACCTGAACTCACCTACAGTAGCTTCCAACTCCTAACTCAGACATCTAGTCTGAACCAGCGGCAACAACTACTTAAAGATAATGAATTCACTATTAAACCTATTTATAGACAGATTGCTAACATTTCAATTACAAAAAATCCCCATGCAAGGCTTCTTATTCGTATCTTACTACCCATAGACTTCATAGCATTTTTACTCTTAACATTTAAAGTTATCAGGCTTACCAGGAGATAGAACACCTTTATATTTTCTGAGAACTCTTAACTTCTAGTGTTCATATAAAAAGTAACCTGAAATAACATTTAATACTTAAGAAAAAAAAAGAATTAAACAATTACTCTAAAGGAAGAGAAATACCTTCACACGGGCTTTTCTCACACATATATACCTACTTCCATTCAATGGAACTTGACAAGTCCCAAAATTTCAGAATATGCCCTTCCTATTGGCCTGCAAGGGCCGAATGAAACATAAATGGAAGTCTTTTCCATATGTTACTTGTCCAATCAGTTTAGTTGGTTTATAACTAGATCTAGTTAATGAGACTTGCACTTCACAGTATTTAAACAACCTAGGTGTATTATACATTTGGTGGTTACCTATACAAAGCTTACTTTTCCATTTTGTCGAACTCTTTCTTTTATTGAAGAACACATCAAAGGCTAAATCCTTATATACTTCCTTGGGAGGATACTAAATTCGCCCAAAACATTTATTCATTAGAAGTTATAATTTGGCGAACTAACTTTTGAAGTGCGCTAGAATAGACATTTTCTCAGATATGTGCCTAAAATTTAGGTTATCAAAATTTGGGATGTGACATTCATCCCTCCCAACAGATTTATAGTTGACCAATCAAAGGCCTTTGACCTTTTTTACCTTGGTAAAGTTGCTGATTTAATCAACAGAACAACCTCCATTCAAGGCGGACCTTATAAAATCATCTGGAAAAATGATTTCAATGGGCTTTTCTTGGTAAAAAATTCTTACTCTCAGTTTTTCCAAAGTTGTCACTGTTGATTCACATGCCCCAAGGTAGGCTGCATGGAGATCCCTTTCAATCTTCCTATGGATACTTTGTAGAAATAATTTTCCCACCAAAGAGCTTATTGCCAACAAACTTTCTAAAATTCTCTTTGTTCGTTATGTAAAGATGATAGAGAAACCACTTATCATCTCTTTCTCAATTGTTTCTTTGCGAGAACAGTCTGGTTTGGATCACCCCTTATCCTTTGAAAAATCTCATTAAATGGCACTTCCATATTAAGCTAGATTCTTCAATGGCTACAGGATAATGAGTTATTCACAGACTCATCAAATATACGGCCATGTCATTCATCCTTTGGATTATATGGAAAGCAAGAATGTAACACCCCTAACCCGTACCCGTCACTAGAATAGGGTTACAGAGCATTACCAGAGTATACAGAACAATTACAAAAAATTCATGCCATTTACTATTCATATCCGAAACTAATCATATCGTCCCTTGAATGGACCCTTGAGGCCCAATTTAAGCATTAAAAACAAGTTGGGACTAAATCGGGATCTTAGAGAATTTTTCACAAAATATTAAGAATTATCTAATATGCAAGGGTCACACACCCATGTGAGTAGGCCAAGCGACTCAAACGGCCAAGTGACATGCCAATGTCTTAGGCCGTGTGGGCACTCGATGTGAGGCACACAGTCATGTCCCAACCCATGTAACTCTCTGACTTGGGTCACACAGCTAGCCACAGCTTGTCTGCTAGGCCATGCAGCCAATTTAATTTTTAAAAATTAGGTGCAGGAGTCATACGGCCAAGATACACGCCAATGTTCTTGGCCATGTGTCACACAAGGCTAAGACACATGCCCATATCTTTGCCCATGTGCCTAATTCTGAGCATTCTATTTCTAAACTTTAAGTTGCAAGGGACACACGGCCAGACACATGCCAATGTACTAGGCCGTGTGTCCCACCCGGTCAAGACAGACGCCCGTGTGTCTACCCTTGTAGACAAAATAAAGTCATTTCCTAGCTTTATTTCTCATCCAAATTTCCCATTAACCTTCAACAACACTTATACACATTCACCAGGCAATTCAAGACATTATAATCAAGCCTAATACAAATATTGTGTAAGATATATTAGCATGTATATTTAAATGATTAAGCTTACCAAATTTTCATTTATGTACTTAGATAAAATTGTATCATTTATACTAACTCAAATTCATTTACCATTTAATACATATATCATCTACTACTTAATCATATCAAAACACATCAAACATGATATGGCCTTATAATTATATACCAAAGCATACCACTCTAGCCATTCCAATGGCTAGATTACAAACAACCATTTACATTCCCTCTCTTCTTACCATTAGCCTATACATGCCATTATATCAGAGTAAGTTTTCTATTTATACCAAAACAAGCTGGAGGAGATGATGCTCCGACCAATCTCCAACCTGTACGAGCTTCCAAACACTACAAAATAGGATAAAATAAACCTAGTAAGCATTTAATGCTTAGTAAGTTTGTATAACAGAAATTTAGATTACCATTTTTATTTATTTAAAGTACACATACAAAACATACATCTAAATCAATTTTGGCCAATTTCCTAATCACCTACACTCACCCAACAAGTTAGTCACATAAATAACATATAATTTCAATAACAAAAAGATGAACTCATCATGCTAGAAATTTCCAGGTATTTCAGTAACATTTGAAATATAATTCATTTACCTTATAGTTTCTCATTTCAGGAGTTTTATCCGTTGAACCATTGAAATTTTGATGGATACTCAAGTAGTATACACGAGGTATACACATCAGTGATCCATCAATTCAGGTTCAGGGGTACCCGTTAGGGCACCTAATCAGGGTGCACACTCTCGAGCCACATATCAAGATGCTCAAATAAGCCATGTAACAGGACCCTTATCCGGGCTAAACAGGAAACTCATAAAAGTTTAGAATAGGAAGCTCATCGAGCTTAACTAGTAACTCCGTAGAGTTATTAACAGGAAAATTCGGATAGCATAACAGAGAGTTCAAACAAGCCATGTCAAGAAGCTCATAAGATCCTACATTAGGATGCTCACGAAGAGCTGCGTTTGTGTCCACAATAAATGCTGGATCACAACCGATCGAATCATGTAACAAGACGCTCATAAAGAGCTGAAGTAGTGCACAACACACCAGGATCACTACTGATCAGGATGCTTGCAGGAACTATATAACAGGACGCTCGAGAGGGCTTATAACAAGATTGCTCATCTGAGCTATTTTTTTTCCGCAACATATGCAGGACCACATTCAATATGGGAAATCATGTATCCATCGAATTTCATTATTCAAACGAAACTTAACATTTTCCAAACATTATTGGACATATGATTATTTTAAACATTTATAACATTTATATAATTCATATAGATACACACCGCACTCCATTCAATCATAAAAATAAACATAATTTAGTTACACGAACTTACCTCGACACTTGTTCGTATATAAAAGTCTACCAATCCAACACATTTTTCTTTTCCTTAGTCTAACTCTTTATTTGATCTTTCCATATCTATATAAATGAATTTAATGTCAATTTAATCCATTTCATACTAAATTTAATTCAATTCACATCCTAGGCAAAATTACCAATTTGCCCTTATCTTTCCATTAATGACGATTTCGTCCCTAGGCTCGGAAAATGAAATTTGTACATTTTAATCCTTATTTCAAGCCTAACCAATTTTTACATATAACATTTACAGCACATATATTTCATAAAAATTAGAAATTTTCCATGAATTTTACATATTTACAAATTAGTCCTTAAATTACAATTTAATCCTTAAATCACAATTTCATGAAAATTCACTTTACAAAAGTTGTTTATCTATCAACAATCTTTCATTTTCTCCTATGATTTCAAAATTTCAGCATATTCATCTATGGAAAAACTTTGATACTTTGATAATTTTACAAATTAATCCCTAAAATAGATAGATTAAGCTATTCTGATATCAAAAATATAAAAAATTACTAAAAACGGGACAAGAATGATTACCCAATTAAGCCAAGAAAGTTTGATTTCTCTTTCCTAGGGTTTCCATAGAATTTTGGGGATGAAGATGATGATGATAATAATAATAATATGATATTTTTTTAATTATTTATCATCTTTTAATTATTTTCATTTCCAATTTAGTCCTTAACCATTTCTAATTTTTCCATGGATGATTCATCAAAAATATCTACTAACTTTTCTTTAATGGTCTAATTACCATACTAAGGACCTCCTATTTTCAATTCCATAGTTATTTGATCCTATTAGCTACTAGAACTCCACTTTTTCATTTTATGCAATTTGGTCATTTCCCTAATTAAATATATAATTAGTAAAATTTTCTCATCAGAATTTTCATATAACATCCCTATCATAATTCATACCATGAAATATTATTAAAATAATTTTTTTCGACTCGGATTTGTGGTCTCGAAACTAATGTTCTGATTTCACTGAAAACAGGCTGTTACCACTCTTCCCACTTAAAAATTTTCGTCCTCGAAAATCTTACCAGTAAAGAGGTTTGGGTATTGCTTCCTCATGATATTCTCTGATTCCCAAGTAGCTTCTTCTATTCCATGTCGTTGCGAAAGAACCTTTACCAAAGCTACCTTTTTATTTCTTAATTCTTTTATCTCACGTGCCAAGATTTTGATCGGTTCCTCATTATAAGTCATATCAGACTAAATCTCAACTTTTGTTTGAGAAATAACATATGAAGGATACGACCGATACCGTCGTAATATAGTCATATGAAAGACATTATGAATTTTATCAAGCTCAGGTGGTAATGCTAATCGGTACGCAATAGGTCTGATTCTTTCTGTGATTTCATATGGCCCAATCAATCGTAGACTCAGTTTTTCTTTACAGCCAAACTGGAGAACTTTCTTCCAAGGTGATACTTTCAAGAATACCTTGTCGCCGACCTGAAATTCTATTTCTTTTTATTTAAGATCGGCATAAGACTTTTGACAATCTAAGGCTGCTTTCAAACTATCCTGAATCACCTTTATTTTTTCTTTGGTTTCACAAACTAAGTCAACTCTATGTACCTTTTTCTCACTGAGCTCTGTTTAATACAATGGAGTTCTGCATTTACGACTATACAGAGTCTTATACTGTACCATTTTAATACTGGACTGGCAACTGTTATTGTAAGCAAATTCAACTAAAGGCAGATACTTTTCCCAGTTACCTTCGAATTCTAGAATACAACACCGAAGCATATCTTCCAAAATCTGTATAACATGTTCGGATTGTCCATCAGTCTGAGGATGGAATACAGTGCTGAAATGTAACTGTGTACCTAGAGCTTCTTGCAATTTATTCCAGAATCAGGATATAAATCGAAGATCTCTGTTTGAAATAATGGAGAGCAGCACTTTATACAATTTGACAATCTCAGAAATATATAATTCAGCCAATCCATTAAAAGAAAAATCTATACGTACCGGAATAAAGTGTGCAGACTTTGTCAACCAGTCGACGATTACCCAAATGGCATCTTTCTTCTTCGGAGATAGGGGTAACCTTGATACAAAGTCCATGGTAATTCTTTGTCATTTCCATTATGGAATCGTAACTGGTTGTAATAATCCTGATGGCACCTAATGTTCAGCTTTTACTTGCTGACATATCAAGCATTTAGATACAAATTTAGAAATATCTCGTTTCATTCCTAGCCACCAGTACATCTTTTTCAAATCATTATACATTTTGTTACTACCAGGATGAATAGAAATTGTACCATTATGAGCTTAAGATAAATTCTTCTGTACAAGTCCTGAATTCTTCGATACACATATTCTACCTCTGAATAACAAACAACCTTCAGACCCAATCTGAAATTATGAATCAGAAGTCGATTCACATTGTATCTGTTTTGTTTGTAACTCACTATCATCTTTCTAAGCTTCACAAATTTGTTGCAAGAATATTGATCCAGCTTTTAACTCAGCTATGATTGAACCATCTTCAGATAATGATAACCGAGTATTCATTGCTTGTAAAGAAAATAGAGATTTTCTGCTCAAAGCATCTATAACCACATTGGCTTTTCCCAAATGATAGTCAATAACCAGATCATAATCTTTTAATAATTCAAATCACCTACGCTGTCTCAAGTTTAAGTCTTTTGAGACATCAAATACTTCAAACTTTTATGATGGGTGAAAATGTGATGCTTTTCACCAAACAGGTAATGCCTCCAAATTTTCAATACAAACACAATGGCTGCTAATTCAAGGTCAGGTATCAAGTAATTTCTTTCATGCGGTTTTAGATGTCTAGAAGCATAGGCTATTATTTTACCTTCTTGTATTAATACACAGCCTAAACCATTTAATGACGCATCACTATAAATTACAAATTCCTTACCCGATTCAGGTTGAACTAGCATAGGTGCTTCAATCAACAAGGCTTTTAATCTATCAAAACTCTATTGGCATTTATCAGTCCACTCGAATTTCACATCTTTCTACAACAATCGAGTTATCAGAGCAGCTATCATCGAGAACCCTTATACAAATCTCTGAGAATAACCAGCTAATGCTAGAAAACTTCTGACTTCTGACACATTTTTTTGTGGCTTCCAATTAACAATAGCTTAAATTTTATTTCGATCCACCTGAATACCTTCTGTAGATACTATATGTCCAAGGAAACCAATTTCCCTAAGCCAGAATTCACATTTACTAAATTTGACATACAATTGTTTCTCCCGCAGCGTTGCAGCACTATTCTCAAATGATCAGCATGTTCATTATCATCTCGGGAGTAAACCAGAATATCATCAATAAATAACACTACAAACCTGTCTAGATACGGTCTAAAAATTCTTTTCATCAAATCCATAATACTACAGGTGCGCTTGTCAAACCAAACGGTATCCCAAGAAACTCATAGTGCCCATACAGTTCTGAAAGCTGTCTTTAGCACATCAGAATCTTTTACCCATAGTTGATAAAAACTAGAACGAAGATCAATCTTCAAAAATACAGTGGCATCTTTCAATTAGTCAAACAAGTCATCAATATAGGGCAGTGGATACTTATTCTTTATTGTGACTTTATTGATCTGCTTGTGATCAATACATAGCCTCAATGATCTATCTTTCTTGTTTACAAATAGAACCGGTGCACCTCAAGGTGAATGACTAGGCTGAGCAAAGCCCGTATCTGTCAACTCTTGTAACTATATTTCAATTCTTTTAACTCCCTTGGAGCCATTCTGTAAGGTGCTACAGATATCGGTGTTGTTTCCAGAACAAGATCTATAGAAAATTCTACCTCTCTAACCGGTGGTGAACCAGGAAATTCTTCCGGAAACATATCAGGAAACTCACAAACAACCGGTACTAATTTAATCTTCGATTCTAATACTTTAGTTCCAACACATATGCAAGATAAGCATCATACCACTTTCTGACATATTCTTGTGCTGATACAGCTGAAATCATATTAGATAACTCATCCAACTTATCAGATTCAACATAGAGTAATTCACCATTCTGACATTTCAACACAATGTATTTCAGTTTACAATTTACCACTGCATCATGTTGAGTTAGGCAGTCCATTCCCAAAATTACATCAAATTCATCAAAGGGCAGTAGCATCAAATCAGCTGAGAAACAATAATAATTTACCATCAACGAGTAGTTTTTACAAACTTTATCCACCATAACATATTGGCCCGGGGGTTTGAAATTTTAACCACAAATTCAGTGAATTCAACAGGTAAATTTTTAACAAACACAAAATTTGTGCATATGTATGAATATGCTGAACCAGGATCAATCAAAGTAGTAATATCAATATCAAGTAGAGAAAATGTACCAATAATGACGTCTGGTGCAGAGGCATCCTCTCTAGCACATATAGCATATGTCTTTGCCGGTTCCCGTGCCTCAGATTTAACTATTAAATCTTTTGTAGCACTTCAGCTACCACTGACATTTCTAGGGTTTCGGGGTGGTCTACCTCTCGAGGCGGTATTACTCGGCTTCGAAGTCTGATCAGTATTTTTTTCAATCCTTTCTGGACAATCTTTAAGGAAATGGTTAAAAGAACCACATCTATAGTAGACTCCACTTCTCATACGGCACTCCCCAAAATGAAATTTATTACAATGTTTACATTTCGATTTGGGGTTACCAACACTTCCTACACTTGTTACAAATGGAGATGAAGATCTCGGGTTAGAGCGTTGAGAGCTCCGCTCTTTTTTGGAATATCCCATAGATGCGGTAAAATGATCATGGTACTTCTTTGATTTCTTTGAAGCAGATGGTTGTGACTTTCCCATAAATCTTTTACCAAAAATTTGGGCTTCTCTCTCTGCTTGTTTCTTTTCTTTATTTAATTCCTCGACTTTGTGTGCTCGATCGGCCAATACTAAAAATTCCCTTAATTCAAGAATCCCAATCAATAACTTGATATCTTTATTTAATCCTTCCTCAAAGCACTTACATATATCAGCGTCAGTCGAAACCCATTCTTTGGCATACTTGCTCAATCTAACAAATTCTCGTTTGTACTCAGATACAGTCATGTTTCCTTGTTTGAGCTCTAAAATTTCTTTCTTTTTTTTATTCAGAAATCTCTGACTAATGTATTTCTTTCTAAATTCTGTCTAGAAGAATTCTCATGTAACATTTTCCCTCGGTACAATAGAAGTTATAGTATTCCACCGTCGATAGGTTACCTTTCAGTAAAGATACTATGCATTTCAAGCATTCGATTGGTGTACATGATAATTCATCTAAAGCCCTAATAATATTTTCCAACCAAAATTCAGCTCTCTCCGGATAATCATCGACAGTAGCCCTAAATTCCTCTACCCCATACTTACGAATTTTATCCACCAAAGGCTTACTGACTCTAACAGGTTCAGTACCCTATGGCATCTCTGGAACCGATTGAGGAGCAGGTGAGGGAGGTTGTTGTACAACAAGATTTGTTCTCAAGTATTCAATGAACCTCTCATTCATTTGAAAGAAGGCTTCTTTTGCCTCCTCAACTTGGCCCTCAGATATAGCCTTCTACTACTACTAGATGCAACTCGTTGAGCAGAAGCTTGAACATTGCTCTCAGCTTCCTTAGATTTAGCTTTAGCTTGGTTTGATGACATTAATATATGAAAAACACATTTAAAATGGTTAGGAGATATCACATTATTACAAATAATAAAATGGCATGTATAGCTAAACTCATACTTGCTACATTAGTCTGAGAACTGGTTAAACCGTAGCTCTAATATCAATAAATGTAACACCCTTAACCCATACCTGTCGCCAGAATAAGGTTACGGAGCATTACCAGAGCTTACAAAATAATTACATATAATTCATGTCATTTACTATTTATATCCGAAACTAATCATGTCGTCCCTTAAATGGACCCTTAAGCCCAATTTAAGCATTACAAACAAGTCAGGACTAAATCGGGATCTCAGAGAATTTTACATAAAATTTCAAAAAAATTCTTATATACAGGAATCAGACGCCTTTGTGAGTAGGCCGTGTGACTTACACGGCCAAATGACATGATCTTAGGCCGTGTGGCCATTCGATGTGAGGCACACGACCATGTCCCAACCCGTGTCCTTACCCGTGTAACTCTCTGACTTGGGTCATACGGCCAGCCACACGCCCGTGTGCTAGGCCATATGACCAATTTAATTTTTGAAAATTAGGTGCAGGATTCCTACCGCCAAGACACACGCCTATGTTCTTGGCCATGTGTCACACACGGCTAAGACACATGCCCGTATCTCTGCCCGTGTGCCAAATTCTGAGCATTCTGTTTTTAAATTTTAAGATGCAAGGGACACACGGCCAAACCACATGCCCATGTACCAGGCCGTGTGTCACACACAGTCTAGACACTTATACACATTCACCAACCAATTTTCCCACATGCCCATTTCCTAGCTTTATTTCTCGCCCAATTTTCCCATTAACCTTCAACAACACTTATAAACATTCACCAACCAATTCAAGACACTATAATCAAGCCTAATACAAGTATTGTGTAATATATATTAGCATGTATATTTAAATGATTAAGCTTACCAAATTTTCATTTATGTACTTAGGTAAATTTTTATCATTTATACTAACTCAAATTCATTTACCATTTAATACATATATCATCTAGTACTTAACCATTTCAAAACACATCAAACATGATATAGCCTTATAATTATATACCAAAACATACCACTCTAGCCATTCCAATGGCTAGATTACAAACAACCATTTACATTCCCTCTCTTCTTACCATTAGCCTATACATGCCATTATATCAGAGTAAGTTTTCTGTTTATACCAAAACAAGCAGGGCGATAGTGTGATGATGGTCCGACCGATTTCCAACCTTTACGAGCTTCTGAGCACTATAAAACAGGAGAATATAAAGCTAGTAAGCATTTAATGCTTAGTAAGTTTTTATAACAGAAATTTAGGTTACCATTTTTATTTATTTAAAGTAAACAAACGAAACATGAATCCAAATCAATTTTGGCCAATTTCCTAGTCACATGCATTCATCCAACAAGTTAGTCATATAAATAACATATAATTTCAATAACACAGAGATGAACTCATCATGCTACAAATTTCCTAGTATTTCAGTAACATTTGAAATATAATTCATTTAACTTATGATTTCTCATTTCAGGAGTTTTATTCGTTGAACCATTGAAATTTTGATGGATACTCAAGTAGTATATACGAGGTATACACATCAATGACCGTCAATTCATGTTCAGGGGTACCCATTAGGGCACTTAATTAAGGAGCACACTCTCGAGCCACATATCAGAATGCTCAGATGAGCCATGTAACAAGACCCTTATCCGGGCTAAACAGGAAACTCATAAAAGTTTAGAACAAGAAGCTTATTGAGCTTAATAGGTAACTCCGAAGTGTTATTAACAGGAAGTTCCGGATAGCATAACAAGAAGTTCAAGTGATCCATGTCAGAAAGCTTATAAGAGCCTATATTAGGATGCTCATGAAGAGTTGTGTTTGTGTCCACAATAAATGCTGGATCACAACCGATCGAATCATGTAACAGGTCACTCATAAAGAGTTACAGTACTATGCAACAGATCAGGATCACTACCGATCAGGATGCTCGCAGGAACTATATAACAGGACGCTCGGGAGGGCTTACAACAGGATTGCTCATCTGAGCTATATTCTATCCGTAACATATGCAGACCACATTCAATATGGGAAATCATGTATCTATCAGATTTCATTATTCAAACGGAACTTAACATTTTCCAGACATTATCAGACATGTGATTATTTCATACATTTATAACATTTATATAATTCACATAAATACATAATGCACTCAATTCAGTCATAAAAATAAACTAAAATTTAGTTACACAAACTTACCTCAACACTTGTTCGTATATAAAAGTCTACTAATCCAGCACATTTTTCTTTTCCTTAGTCTAACTCTTTATTTGATCTTTCCGGATCTATATAAATGAATTTAACATCAGTGTAATTCATTTTATACTCAATTTAATTTAATTCATATCTTAGGTAAAATTACCACTTTGCCCTTATACTTTTCAAAAATGACGATTTCATCCCTAGGCTTGGAAAATGAAATTTGTGCAATTTAATCCTTATTCCAAGCCTAACCGATTTTTACATATAACATTTACAGCACATATATTTCATAAAAATAAAAAATTTTCCATGAATTTTACATCTTTACAATTTAGTCCCTAAATCACAATTTCATGAATATTCACTTTACAAAAGTTGTTCTCTATCAACAATCTTTTATTTTCTACCATAAATTTCAAATTTTCAGCATATTCATCCATGGAAAAACTTTGATGCTTTGATAATTTTTCAAATTAATCTCCAAAACAGATAGATTAAGCTATTCCGATCTTAAAAATGTAAAAATTACTAAAAATAGGACAAGGATGCTTACCCAATTAAGCCAAGAAATCTTGCTTTCTCTTTCTTAGGGTTTCCATAGAATTTTGGGGATGAAGATGATAATAATAATATGATATTTCCTTTTAATTATTTGTATTTCCAGTTTAGTCCTTAACATTTTCTAATTTTTCCATGGATGATTCATCAAAAATATCTAATAACTTTTCTTTAATGGTCTAATTATCATATAAGGACCTCTTATTTTGAATTCCATAGTTATTTGATCCTATTAGCTACTAGAACTCCATTTTTTCATTTTATGCAATTTGACTTTCCCTAATTAAACACATAATCTGTAAAATTTTCTTATCAGTATTTTCATATAACATCCCTATCATAATGCAGACCATGCAATATTATTAAAATAAATTTTCTTTCTAGCTAGGATTTGTGGTCCCGAAACTATTGTTCCGATTTAACTGAAAACTAGCTGTTACAAAGAAACAATCTCATTTTCAAAAACTCGAATCCATGTCCTCCGGTGGCATCCAAGGTAATCTCAAATATGACTAAAACAACCCTCAGCTCCTTTCCAAGCAAATTTCTCCCACTCATTAAAGACCTCATGCCTCATTCGATGATTACCTCCACTCCTCAATGGGAGCTCTCCCTCTTCGTTGTCCACAACAGAAAAATAACCTAATAGGAGGATTTGGTTTTGCCCAAGATCCTTACGACCTTCAGATTATATATGTTTGTAGCTTTAGATCCTTCAGCAAGCTCTTTGTACACATCCTCATCCTCAAAGCTATTCTATTACTCCTTAGATCCTTTAGTGTTAATCAATGCAAGTTAATCAATGGTAACAACAAAATGGAGAGATATTATCATGGGACGCTCCAAAGTAGGATGAAAGTTGCACCTAGCCTTTGAAGACATCAAACTCTTCCTCTAGGACCTAAAAGTTACTTTGCAATCTTTAACCAATTTGCAGCATGAAAAGAGAAACTATCCACTGGGCTAATACTACTTCACAAACATTTATTAGTTTTACTTGGCCCTAACTTTATCTTTCCTTTCTTGTCTTGTACAAAAAAATCATACAAATATAAAGTAATAAATACATTAATTTATTTTATTTTGGCTAAATATAATTATTTTGTATGCAATATATAAACATAAAATGATGTTATATAAAAAATTTTGTTAATAATTTGTGAGAATTGAATCGAATTAGAATTTCAAGTATAAAATTACACAAGATCAAAGTTCATATATACAATTACACATTAAACCAAAATTCATGTAAAGTTTTTGGACCTAATTGTTACCAAAACTTGGAAATCATAAGCCAATTTAGTACTTTTTTTATGTATCTGACTAACATCGTTAAAATATATTAACATAGCACTGACGGCTAATAGCATGATGACGCGTGGCAACTTCACATTTTGACAAATGGCAAAAAAATAATTTTTTTAAAAAATAATAACAATTTTTTTCCATGTGTCAAAATATGAGACTACCATGTGTCACCATGCTATTGGTCATCAGTGCCACATCAACGCCATATTAGCGTATTTTAATAGTGTTAGCCAAGTACCAAGTTGGTTGAAAATTTCCAAGTTCAGGTATCAGCTACGTCCAAAACATTTTAGATACTAAGTAGGTATAAATTACCAAATTCAGGTACCTCATTGTTATTAACTGTAACACCCTGAATTAGGGCCCAGTCGGAACAATGGTTTTGAGACCACGAATCTGAAATAGAAATAATTGTGTTATAATTTTTTGATGATCTATGATATGTTTTTATGCTTGTGTAAAAATTTCATGAAGAAATTTTATGAATAAAGTGTCCAATTTGGCATTAGGGACTAAATTGCAAAAGATGCAAAATATGAGTTCTAGAAGCTTTTAGCATGAAATTGAATTGGATCATTAATTAGAGGTCCTTAAATGGTAATTTGACCAAGTTCTAAAATTTTGGACAAAAATGGGCTTGGATAGGTGAAATTTCAAAGAAAGGCATTAAGGGTATTTTGGTAATTTCATAATTAAATGGACTAAAAGAAAAAATAAAAGCCAAAATTTGTCCATCTTTTCTTCCCCATGGTCGTGTGAACCAAGAAGACACAATGGCTAGGGTTTTCAAGCTTCCAAGCTCAATAGTAAGTGCATTCAAGCCCCATTTTTAATTTTTTTGCATTTTTGAAGTCCTTGTAGCGTGATCTACCCATTCCTAGCCATATTTTGAAGTAGGGTTCATGTTTAAAATTTGACACATGTGTGACATACATTTGTTTTGATGTTTAATGGAGGAATATGAAAGATTGATGTGTGTTTAACATCTTTTACTAAGTGATTTTGCATGAAAATGCTTAAAAAGGACCAAATTGTAAAATTTGTAAAATGGGTAGTATATTTTTGAAATAAGAGAGAAATGTGGACTGTTATAGGTGTAAATATGGTTCAGTTAGGTTTGGGTAACAAAGAAATGTACACAGTTCCTTTTACGAGCCTAGGGGCTAAAGTGTAATTATGAGAAAGTTTAGGGGCAAATTGTAAATTTTCCAAAATGTAATTTTTGGACCGATTTGAATACTGTGAGTGTTAAATAAGTTATATTTTATTTGATAGATCAAGAAAAAATAAAATTCGGGCTTAGATTAGGAAAGAACGAGGTTATGGACTAAATCAAAATAAATAGTCGTTTTTGCATTTGAGGTAAGTTCGTATGTTTAATAAGCATTTAATTGTACATGTATAAATGTTTAATTGATATAATTGTGATAAGTGCCTTATTATTAAAATGAAATGCGAATGCTATGGAGTACGGTATTACGGAAATGACCATGAGATTTTATTATACACTATGTAATGATATGATCAAAAAATATGTCTATGATACTTGATGACACTGTGATGAGCTGTAATTTCATGTTTAAATGTGATTATCTTTATTATTATCATTATGAAGAATTACGTGATTAATCATTATCATGAGTTATGTGATTGGTCTTCTAGACAAGTTCAACAAAGACGTGTAATTAAGGAAATCCCATTTGAACCTTAGGAATAGTTTAGGGTACAAGTGACATGTCACTAGGAACTATGTGATCTGAACTCATGAGTTGTGGTCTGAGTTCATAATATATGTGACATCTGAACTCATTGAGTTTTGGTCTGAGTTATATATGTTACACATGTTTTGGCATTTCGGGTACTGGTCTCATATATACTATCGATGGTGGAGTAGTCTAGCATATGTTGTAGATACTTGACAGCCTGTGTGAGCAGACCCGTGAGTAGCTCGAAAGCAAGCAACATGTGATATAAGATATGAGGTAGCAATGGCTACATATGGGGCACTTAGGTGCAAGATTCTGATGTATCCGATAGTATTCCAAGTGTTCAACCGGTAGTCCAAAGAGAAGTTCAACGAGTAATCCAAAGATTATGTCAAAGAAATGAAAGGTATGATCATGTTGAAATGGTACATGTACGTACTTGAAACTCCTGAGCAATGAGCTTAATATGTGGTGAACATGTGGTAATGTTGCACATGAAAAGGTTATGATTATGTGACCTTGATGAGATGCGAATGAATGAATTAGCATTATAGGACTTTATTGTACACTATGCTAATGATATGATTGCATTATGTTTAAGATACATGATGACCTTGTGGTGAATTATGTTTGATTGAATGATGAACATAAGGTGTGATGCAAATTATGTGTTCATAAGCTACGACATGGGAAGGTAAATATGTGATAGGAGTTTTGAATGTAAAGTATGTAGATATACCTATAAGATACTTGTGATATATACTATGTTGTGATTACAATATTGATTTAAGTAAAGAAATGGCATGAAATGCTTATTATCTTCATACGAGCTTACTAAGCTTTAAAGCTTACTCCTTCCTTTCTATTTCTGTTAGTGTTGTCAAGTTGGCTCGGGGTTAGAGATCGTCGGAGGTAGCATCACACTATCAAGTTATCACTTTTGGGGTATTAATAAACCTTAAGTGTCTTTGAGTGAGTGACATGTATAGGGACTTAGTTATTATGATATGAGTTCTTATGATTTAGCCAAATGTATCGACTTATATCGATTTATTATATATGGCCATGAGAGGTGGCTCATATTGATTATGGTTTGTAAGCCTATCTATCCATGCTATGTTCTAATGCTTTGTGATGTGATGAAATAGTCATGCTTATTTGCTATGAATGGTTAGTGTTATGACATATGTGCATGATGAATGCTTTATGACCAATCAAAATGGTCATAACCAATAAGTAATTGTGTGATATAGTAATAAGATGATGATGATTGAACATGAGTGCTTGATGATTAAGTTAGGATTAATTGATAAGTTGAAAATCATGAATTAATGGTAAAAGTGGTAACAAAATGGAAAGGCCAATGAATATGAATTGTTGTGCTTAGACTTGGTATCACATGAGTATGTGGTACATATGAATGACGACATGCTAATGCTAAGAATGTGTCTTAAGAAATGATGCTTAATCGTTAAATTGATGTTAGGATATATGTCTTTGATGTGTATAAATGTGTAAAGGATTAAGGATAACAAAAAGGCCTGGAAAATAGCCTAAGTACTGGTCACATGGGTAGAGACACGATTGTGTGTCTCAGCCGTGTGAAGGACATGGCCTGGAGACATGGGTATGTGTCTAAGGCGTGTGAAGTTTGTAGCATTTTTGCGAGAATTTAATTCGTCACACGGCCTAGTACACAAGCATGTGGGTTGGCTGTGTGGTTCAATTTGTTTTGCTAACGTCATAAACAGAGAGTTACACAGCCTGAAGACATGGGCGTGTCGAAGGCACACAGGCATGTCCTTGTGTCCACACTGGCGTGTGACCCTGTTTCATGGAAAAATTTTCTAAGTTTTTCTAAAACTTTCCAAAGTTCTTAGTTTAGTCTCAAACTGCTTTTAATGCATGTTTGAGGCTTCATAGACCCAAATAAGGAATGAAACACATGTGTTTGAATAGTTTTGAATATGAATAAAATTTTGTGGTCTGATTTTGCATGTTTGTGTACGCTTAAGTCGGGTAATACCTCGTACCCTGTTCCGGTGTCAGACATGGATAAGGGGTGTTAAATTAACTCTTTAAAATTTATCCCTTCATATAATTTAAAAATTTTGTAATCTTGAAAGTAAAATTTAAAAACCTATTTCTTTTACTAAAAATAAATATTTATATCTAATTATAATTGAAGTTTAAAATCATTAGTGTCTAAATGTTTAAGTATACTATATTATAACACACCGTGATGTAGGTGAAAAATATTTATGTAAAAAATATATATTTATGAAAAATTATGTAAAAAAGTAAATGATATTTCAGTTGAAATTGTAACGTTGAGAATTTAAAAATCACAATGTTTTAGGTTCAAATTCGTGTAAATTTTTCTCTTAAATTTATTATAAGTTTAAATTATTTTTATAAATCTTATATAAAAAACAAAAAAACAAAAAAAATATTTTTATAGTAATATTCATTACATTATAAAAAGAATGATTTTCCAATCATTTTTCAACCGAGTTGATATTCCATTTACTTATAACATCAATTCAATAAAAAAATTTAAATATTGTATAGATAGATATAGTTATTAAATATGTCTTGATTTGAAATGGTAAAATTGAGACAATAGAGTTTATAATGTTTTGGGTTTAAATCTAATTATATATATATGTATTTTTTAAATTTTATATAAAATATAAACAATAAAAATAAATTCAAAATAATATTTAAAACTTTGTAAGAATAAGAGTTTTAGTACATTAAAATTTGATTGACGATAACATTAACTAAATAAAAACTTTAAATATTAGTATAAATATATAATAAATTATAATATATTCCCTAAAAATAGTTTAAGTTGGAATCACAATTTCTTTTAAAAAAATTCTAATAAATATGGATGTTATCTGAATACTAGAAAAAAATTATACAAGCAATGTGTGGTTTTTAGGATTATACGAGCAAGTCCAATCTAATACCTTAAAAAATTATTGTGGACTTCAGTTGTGCAATGCAAAACATGGGGCAAATCTTTTTCCATCTTAAAGTCAAGATCGTTTTGGGTATTACACGAGGAAAACGTGTTGCGTCAATAAATTTTGTAATGATGTGGGAAAGGATTTTTGTATTGTGAAATTGTAAACTACTACTTCTTTCTTTAACATGCTTAAATTTGTGCTATAAAACAACTCTCCTTCGCTTTTATTATTATTTTTTCTGTAATAAGAAAGCACGAAGCAAAAAAGTGAAGAGGGGATTTGAGGAAGTGAAATATATTTATTTATGTGGGTTTTTTGGTTGGATTTTTAAGCTGGGTTTTGCTTGAATTTTTAATTAAGATAGTGAAAGAATAATGGAGAGAGATTTTCTGGGTTTGAATTCAAATGAACCATTGGCTGTGGTTAAGGATGATGTTAACACTGATAAGTACAAACAAATAGGTGTGATTCTTCTCTTTGCTTTTCTTTTGGGTTTAATTTTGGTTAGTTTTGAATTTGGAGTTTTTTCTTTTTGTTCTTTGTATCATGGATAGTGGAAAATTAGAAGGGATTAAATGACTGAACTTCTTTATTTTCTTTTTTGATTAGTTAAGCGACTGGTGTTTCTTAAAAGAAGTGTTTGTTTACTTCAAATTGTTTAAAAAATCCAGTATTAGCATCTGCCCTGAAAACAATTTGTATTGTTTTCCCTTTTGTTGTTATAAATCTATTACAGGATTGGAATCTTGTAAGGAATTGTATGAGAAAAATACCCAGATAGATTTGGTTACTGGTGATTGGTCACAGATAGCATGAATTTGTTTAGACTTTAGACATTTACTGCAAGTAGTTAAGATTACATATAGCTATGCAATTATCTGAATTTGGTGATGTTTGACAATGATTTTTATTTGCATTTTAGGTTTTACTAAAAGCTCAGGGATACAATGGCCCTTTTCAAACAAAGTTTTCGCTGTTCCACAGCTGATGAACTTTAATTTTGCCCAAGGGGATAAAACCAAAAAGACTGGATATGATTCAAAAGTATCCCCTCTCTTCATGCCTATATCAACAATGGATGCTTCTGAACTTCAGGTTTGGCAATATCCCTTGCATTCAGTATTGTGGAATTGCTGTTTCATGACCATTTCAATTGAGTCTTTAGTTCACAGCTTTCCTAAATCCTATTCTAAAATGAAAAATCTATTTCTTCACTTTTCCCCTTGGCCTTTACTATGTAGAAATCGTTCAATCACAATTGGAATGGTGGGGGTCATTTTTCATTGACTGATTCTCATGTTCAACACAACACGAACATGTTTCCGGCATCAAACCAGACAATTTCTGTTTCTGGGAGCAACCCGTTCGTGAAGAATCATTTCACTACCACTGGTCAAAACTTTCCTGCTAATACTATAAAACCACAATTTCTTGGAGGGGTTCCAGTGACAACTCCACATTCAGTTCTTCCCACCCTTGGCACTGTTGGTGGAAGTGTTGAACCATGGTAAATTTAAAGTTTTAAAGTTATGTTACTTCATCAAAATTGTTGACAATACGATATTGAGACTTGGCCCTTATTTAACTTTATAATTACAAAAAGCGCCCAGACCTCTGGATCACCTGCTCAATTGACTATCTTTTATGCGGGTGAAGTGAATGTCTTTGATGATATTACCCCTGAGAAGGTGCTCCACTTTCTTTCCCTTTTCAGAAAATTGCTTTGTTTATTACAATCTTTAAGTCAGTGGAAAGCTTAGAACAGATTTTTTTTTTTTTATGTTGTCTAGGCTCAAGCTATCATGTTTTTGGCTGGGAACGGGTCTTCCATGGCTTCTAATTCAGCTTATCCAAAACCCCCGGTCCAGACACCTATTTTGAAACCAGTTCAAGTTGATAGTGTTCCTGCGAACCAGCTCATAAATACACAACTGAGCTTTGGTATGCCAAGCCCTTTACCTGTTTCATCTCATGCTGGTATGCAGTCTTGGAGTGGATCCACCAGTACCGAAGAACAGATAATATGCAAGGCCTCAGTACCTCCAACTCCATCTACCCCTATTAGCAAATTGGAGAGTCCAAATTTGGTAAATACCATGGGATCTGATGCTGCCACCGGCATGATGCCTTCTGGTATCCACCCTTATGCTCTTAAAGATTTTCCATTCTTTGTGTTGGCTTGCAGGAAAAAAATTGTGATGACAAAGAGGTTTTGACATCTGAATGCAATTTTTAGCTATATTTACTTTTTGGACCATGACTCATCAATGAATTTCATTTATAAATGACTTTGAATTGTTTTGCCTCCAGTTCCACAGGCTCGCAAAGCTTCCTTGGCTCGGTTTTTGGAGAAGCGCAAGGGGAGGTTAGTTCTTTTAGAAGATATTTTTGTTCTTACGTCCTAAATGTGGTTCTTGATACTCTTTCAAACTAGTAGTTGACTATGTTTAGATTGAATTGTTGTGAAAAGCCAAAAGTAGCAAGATATATAGGATGCAATATATTAATTCTCTACTCAAGTGTTACATGGTTTGAATATGATTTAGGCATGAATCCTGATTATTTCTGGGGTCAATGGCCGCTTCACCTTGTTATTTAGTTATTGGGCTAGGGATTTGATGCTTATGAGCAAGTTTGGTTTGAAGGGAGAGAATCGTGAAAATCCTGCCGGAAGAACATTTGCTATATCAATTCAATATGTGATTATGGTTAAATACAAATAATTAAAGCTCAACGTCTGATATTGTGCTCGAATAAAGCCGGATTATTTGCTTTTGTAGGATAATGAGTACAGCATCACCATACAATCTTATTAGCAAGAAGTCTCTAGATTATGCAACTACCATGGAATCGAATGCATAAACAAACTTTATGGCGATCTCTGCTGCAACTGAGGAGGGGAAACTCCATGATTTATGATTTGGCATTGGAAGGGAATGAATGCAAAGTTTATGTTTGGCATTTTGTTTCTCTAATGAAAAAATATGTGTAACGTTGACTATGCTTGATTACCATCAACTAGAGTTTAAGCAGTAGTTGGTGGTTTAAGGTTATAATGGGTTTTTTTTTTTTTTTATATTAATGTTGGATGTTTTAGCTACTTTGTAACCCATTCAATTGCTGTTACATGGTAGAAATAATGCATTAATAAGAATTTGTATTTTCTTCTATTTACTTTTGAATTATTTTAAAACCCAATCTTTATATGCTTGGTTTATTCTTTTAAAAATTGGAAATCTATATCTATAATTTATAAATATATTAAACTGTTAATTATTTCAATTGATTTTAATATTATGATTTTTATAAATAAATAAATATATATTTGGGTGTCTCATGATTTAGTGTTTATAATATATTTTCAACTCATATGAGATATTTATATTTGAATATTTTAATAAATAAGACAATAAAGAAGTGAGTAATTTTGTCGGTGACATACAACCATGCCCGAATTTTGAGCTCTCAAACTTGTACACAATTTTTTTTTTAAGCCCTAAAGAAACGTTGCTCTCAATAAAACTTCATAGAAACGTCTTAGGTTAGTCTGGATTTTATTTTTTGAATATTTGTAAGAAATATATAACTTAAAAAAAGGAATTGGATTACATTGGTGACACGTGTTAGTTATACGATTTTGAAATGTGTGGTTAAATTTTAATTAAAAGAAAAGCTTATCTTTAATAGGGACCACAACTATCACCTTCATATCGTATTATTCATGATTTTTCTTTTATTACTATGAAAAATTAAGTGTTGTGTCTTAAAACTACAAAAAAGCAAAAAAGAAACCTTAACATATTTGTAATAGGACAATGGAGAAATGTACTTGCTCCTTCTTTCTCTTTTAAATTGGTGGTGTATACTTTTTCCATTTATTTATGTTTATTTATAAAACAAAAATTTAAAGGTTTTTATATATTTTATATTTTTAAAATTTAACCCTGTTTCTCTCATTTTTAAATTTAAAAATTTCATTTCATTTGTTACCATTGTTAAAAATTTTTATTAAATTTTCTAATATCACATTTTAAAATTAAAAAAAATTACACTTAATAGTCATATAATAATAAAAAAATAATGTTGAAAATGTTAAATAGGAATTTCTTTTTCTAAAAACACTCATTCCAATTAATCATGATAAAATAATTTTTTATTTTGTTGAAAGAGCATTTTAAAGAGAAGTTAACATCAACATTTTGAAAGAAATACTAACAATAATGCAATTATATAGACTAACTAATAACATGATAAAAGTAAAGGAATAGAATTATGTCAAAAATTAAAACATATAGACTAAATCGTAAACTACAATATTGTCTACAATTCAAAATTAAAATTTAACCATTATCTTATAATATTAAAAGAAATGAGAAACCAAGACATTCAAATTATATATATTCACTTAATATTCTAATAAAATAATGAATGATATGAATTAATTAATAATATTAGAAAATTTAGAAAATAAATTATATTAAAAGCTAAAATATAAAAATTAAAAATTAAATATAAATATAAAAAATGGACAAAAAATTAAAATTAAATTTTGTTCTTTGTGAATTAAAAAGTTATTATTTTTAATTGTAAAAGAGAGAGGGAGAGTAAAGGGCACATGGACAAAAACATGAACAATCCTTTTATATAGGAGTAGATAGATATAAAAGTAATAAAACTATTAACATACTATTTTATGATAAAAAAAATTAATATATGAGTGGTT
Organism: Gossypium hirsutum; assembly: GCF_007990345.1. Lineage (NCBI taxonomy): Eukaryota > Viridiplantae > Streptophyta > Magnoliopsida > Malvales > Malvaceae > Gossypium > Gossypium hirsutum. The sequence continues at coordinate 83,948,701 of NC_053424.1, read as the reverse complement.
TGAGATAAATATGAACACATAAATATCCAGTCGGTTGCAAGTGGATTGTTATCATTAGCCACGTTTTAAATGAAATTTTATTTTATTTCAAATGATTTAGGCCCCGCCTACATGAAGTTGTGTGAACAAAAGCAACTATACAGTATTCGTCAAACATCTCAATCAAAGGTTTTATTTATTTTGCTGGGATTTTGACCTGGCATTTACCAACTGTCTTGTCTGTATCTAGGTTATTAATTATTTGTATATTTTTATGCTTATCTCTTGAGCTTTTCCGACACGTGCAAATGTTGGCATTGTTTGATGTTTATGTATGTTCTTCAACATTTTGCTTTCCACCGAAACTGTTTTCGCTACACGTTAAGATTTGATTAACATTATCACAATGTATGAATTTTTAAGTTGATATTTATTTTGATTTAAATGAGTACTAGTTTATCTTTTTTGCATTATAATAATTGGTTTTGATGGTTGATTATACTTATAATTTTGTTTATATATTATACATTTTTATCATGTTTGTTGTGATACACATGTATTTAATTGTAATTTTAATTTGTTATATCTCTACCAGAAATGGGAGTACATGGATCGTCAAAAGTTATCACCAAATACTCACGGACCACCCTTTGACTCATATCGCTCAAATGACCAGCCACTATAATCCTACCACTATCGCTCAGACCAAGTTTTTTAGCAATCCTTTTAAAAAATATTGTGAAAAAATACTCTTAACAAGTATTTTAAAATTTTTTTTTAAGATTTGACTGTTTAGTATTACTGTTAAAAAGTATTTTTGAGAAATAAAATATTTATTTTAGACATGTTATTATCAAATAACAAATATGTATTTAAATAATGTTTAAATTAGTTAATATTATTATATTTTAGTAGGAATATAAAAAATTTTATTATAACTTGTTGTTAATATTTTAATATATGAAACATAAATTTTAAATATTTTTAAGCAATAAATATTAATTATTTATAAAATTTAATTAGAATATATAAACTATATTTTAAATATTTAAATATAACTATTAAATTTTTTTTAATTAGGTATTAACATATTTGTATTATTTTTAAAAAATTATTTTTAATTAATGATTTTAACACGGTAATTAAGCACCAAGAAAAAAAAGAAGGGAAAGTACTATGTTATTGGAGGGTGAAAAATTAATTAAGCACCTAAAGTGCTTTTGGGAGAGGAAAAGCTAAAAATTTTAGCTTCTCCTTTTCAGAAGTGCTTTTGAAAAGCCAAAAATTTCAGCAAAAAACAACTTGTTTAGCATAGCTTTTCTTCTAAAAGTGCTTTTGAAGCAAAAATTGCTTTTTTTAAACACTACTAAACAAGCCTTTAGTAGCAATTTACTCAAATGCAAGAAAAGATACGCCACCTAGAGGTGCAGTTTTTTTAGCAACAATGCTTTTTTCAAGAACAACAAGAGCGCTAATGCCTATAGGACCAAAAGAATGCCTAGAATGAACTGTTAATTCAAGAACTCAGAGCAGGTAGGAATCCAAACCGAGAGAACTGACAACCTCAAACGAGGACACCACCCAGTCCACCTTCCATAAACAACGATACCAAACGCAACAGAATGAACCACCCATTGACAATGCACGTCCGGCTAGTTCCCTAGGCCAAGGCCACTGTGATAATGACATCTCCTTTAAGGAAAAAATGCAAGCCCTAAAAAATGTACTCCAAGAATATTGGGTGGTTAATATCAATGAAGCCACTTAAACCAATTCTAATGAACCCCTTGTTGGAAAAAATTTGATTTAAAAATAATTTTCTATCACAACAAAAAAAAATTGAAAATCGAGCAGTTTGCACCAAGGTGTCGATGTTGCCCGATGCTCTTGCACTACCATGGGCCTACATTATCGATGGTGTCAAAGGCTCTCACAAAGCCAAGGCACCCAGGTGTCGACGCTCCCACACCACCAATGGCCTACTTTGTCGATGGTGTTCGAAGCTCCCGTACATCCAAGGCACCAAGGTGTTGATGCTGCCCGATGCTTCTACTGTTGGATCTAATGCCCTATGTGTAGTATTTTCATTTATGTACACTTGTAAATTTTTCGAACAGATTGGTTAATAAAAAATTCATGAATTACATAAATATACTTGTATGTATAAGACCCTTAACCCATTTCCATCATTGGATTTGGGTTACAAAGTATTACAACACATAACAAAATATTTTACATCATTAAACAATTCATTTATTAAATTAAATAACAACATTTGAATCTACATTTCATTCATAGCATAATCACAGTTACGAGCTTTAAACGAGCATATAGAACTTAAAAATGACTTTGAAAACATCCAGGGACCATTTTAAATTAAAACAGAAAACATGAATAATTTTGAAATTAGGGGTCACACGGCCATGTGGTCAAGCTGTGTGACAAAGCCCAGGTCATACGGCTCAAGGACATGGTCGTGTGGCTAAATTGTGTACAATTTGAAATATGGGTCACACAGTCATGTCTCGGCCCGTGTGTCTGCCCGTGTGAGTGTTCGAAATATGATCACACGACCGTGTCGCAGACCATGTCAATCTTCCAACTAAAATTAACAAGACACACAGCCATGTGAATTGACCGTGTATGGCACATGACTATCTGACAGCCCGTGTCTCAAAATTTGTACACCCAAAATAACTTCCAAAACAAACAATTTCATGATCCCTTTTTTAAAAACCAAATCAAACCATTTCCAACTCCTTTCACCTATTCAAAACACATCTAAACATGCCAAAAATATACCAAAAACATGCAACCTATGTGCCTGACCAATATGCCTACATTGGCACCACAATTTAAATATTATTCCAAATTCACATTCAATATACACAAGTTCTTATTTTATAAACCAATAAACATATCTATTCATATGTTTCTTTTATATCCAATGAACCAAGCATCAAACCACTTTCATAATGCATATAGCAAATGGTCAAAAGCACTTATAGAGACATACCATTGTCATCGTACACCACATTCAACTAACATTCTAATTAAGCTTTACATCAATAAACTCATCTCATACTTCAATTGACATAAAACATAACCATAATGTTTATGACATATATTTAATGCCACTTATAACCGGACCAAAGTGAATAGATAGTTACCGATCAAGTTGAGGGATAGTATGATCTCCAAAGCCAATCCAATCAACAGCTTGCATCCGACGATCTACGAGGAAGAAAAACCAATATGAGGTAAGCTTGCATAAAGCTTACTAAGTTCGAAATGAACTTTAACTTACTGTAAATGATATAGATTAAACATTTCACAAGATATTTCAATATAATGGTCATGAGTTCCTTAATTACGATACACAACACAAATCTCATAAAGTTATTAAGTTCATATATGAAACTTATAAGTTTATCATATTATCAAACATATACATGAAAAACACATTTGGTACACAAACCAACCATCACATATTCATTTAACATTTAACATCTTTATTTCTAATGCTCATTTCAAATGTCCATTTTCCCATATTTATATTCTCATAAATATTTTGTATAACAATTCATAAAATTATTTCATATATATATATTCATATAACCATTTCATTTACACATTTAACTCATAATCATTCTGTGTATCACATTTCGTTCAATAGTTCATATAAGCATATCATTCCTGAATCACTTACTTCAATTAAACAATGTGAAAACTAAATAAAAGTAGATTAATCATACCTGTCAATCACTTACGAGACACGTATGGGATTAGTTTGAAAATGGTTCATCATATGCTTCCTGTTCTATAATAATTCAATCCAAACTAATTCATATATGAAACATATTACAAAAGTATTCTTAATACAGCATTCAAATGGTATATATCAATATTTCAACATTAAACACATATTTTCATAGCCCGATGAACTATAGCAATATGACTCAGATACTCAGGTAACTACACCACACCAAAGGCATCAAAGATGTGTAACAGAAACACCGAAGTGCAAATAGAGGCACCGAAGTGCAATCTTGTACAAGCGCACATTCTAACATTATTGGCATGTCAATTGTATCCTAATCGTTTACTTCATTCAAACGAGCACTTAACATAATTCTTAACATTGTAAATTAGAGGCACTTCCACAATATCCATAAACATGCATTAAATCAATTATGTTCACTTGAATATGAACTAACCATATTATTCACCAACTACCAAATAATCATTTCTCACTTGTACTTAATAGTAGACATTTTATAATTTCAATTTGATATCATAATTCAATCCAAAAACAATTTAACCAAAATATAAAACCACAATTTTTAAATATATATTTTTTCATTACTATGAACTTACCTAAACTGATTCTACAATAAACATGACTCCAAAGACTAATCAGTAATTTTTCCTTTTTTCACATTTGTCCAACGATTGATCTGTTTCTTGATCTAAATGTAATAATTTTATTAAATTAACCAATTCAAATATCATAAAATACTGAAATTCATATATTTGACCATTAATCTTTATTTTACACTTTTACCATAAACTTTTACTTTTTATTCAATGTAGTCCCTAAACACGAAACTTTCAAATTAACCACATTTAATTCCAATTCATGTTAGTTGAATTCCTATATCCCTATACAACCCATATTTGTCACATTTTCACAAGAATTTCATGCAATTTCACTATTATAACAATTTAGTCCTTAAACATTAAAGTCAACTAAAACCACTTTACATGGAAATTTTTTTGTAAATTAACTTGTAGGGAGACATATTGTAACACCCTATACCTGGCCTGGTTGCTAAGCCCGAATACGGGATGTCACACTATCGTCTTATGTCATATACAACAAGTAGAAAGCTCATTGTAAGCAAAATGTCCACCATCTTTATAACACCCCTAACCCGTATCCGTCGCCGAAATAGGGTTACGAAGGATTACGTAAAAACGTGTCTCAAATCATTCATTTCTAACATATAACAATCATTGCAAAATCTAATCTAACACATGCATAACGTCCCTAATTTGAGCCCTCAAGGCCTTAGAAACACTTTAAAAACGATTCGGGACTAAATCGAAAACATTTAACACTTCATGGAAAAAGACGAAAACATTCACACTGCAAGGTCAAATGCCGTGTGACTCACACAGCTGAGAAACACGGCTATGCCTCAAGCCATGTAGACATTCGAAGTAGGGACATAAGCCATTTCCTAACCCGTGTCTGTGTCTGTGCTCGTGTAACTCTTTGACTTGGGTCATACGGTCAAACCACACGCCTATATGCTAGGCCGTGTAACTCTCGAAATGCAACCTTTAAAAACCTACAAGGGATGCACGATGGTGTCACGTGACTGTGTGTCACACACAAATAAGACACACGCCTGTGACTTAGGCCGTGTGGACAAGAAATAGGCCAAATTCAAGTCATTTCTTTCACCCAATTCAAGAACACCTAAACAAGTCATTTGCACTTATGACTAGGGGTAAGCAAAATTCGATTCGATTAGAAAAACTCAATAAATATTTCAAATTTTTAATTAAATAGTTCGAGTTATTTGAGTTAATCAAGTTATTTGGATCAACTCAAATAAAAAATTAAGTTTTTCAGTTTAACTCGAATATGAATTACACAATTTGAGTTATCCAAAAATCCGTATAAGAAAAGACAAAACTACACCGTTTTGTAAATGTTTACCTTTTCTAAAGTTAAAAGTTGAAACCATTAAGTTAAAAAGTAAAACTACATTGTTTTGATAAATGTTTACTCATTAAGTTAAAAAGTAAAACCATTATATTGTTTATATAGTTAAATAATTTTGTACTTCGTTTACTAGTTAAATAATCAGTTCATGAAAACGCAACATTGAGTATAAGTAATAGGATTTGTTAACTTGACTCGACTTGACTCGAAATTTTTTTACTCGATTCGATCCGATTCGAGAAAAATTCAAATTGAGTTTGGTTGCTAAAATAGGATTCGTCAACTCGACTAACTCGAAATTTTTTTACTCGATTCGACTCGAATCAATCGAATACACACCCCTATTTATGACCAAGGTATCAAAGCATGTTCAACCATGCATAAAATAACCATTTTCAAATAACCAAATTCCATTAAACCAATATGCCATAAAGGCACCTCAACACATACATTAAGCATACTTAAATATTGCATATTTAACCATTTATCTATTTACTTGTGTCCATATCAAAACATATCAAAATCACCTTATCATTTGAACCACTTCTCACATGCATCAACCATTTAAATGTTACAAGTCTAGCCATTTTCAAATGGTTCCAACAGCCAACATATATACATAACAAATTAATGACTAAGCATTTAAACAAACATCAAACACAAGTCCAATTATACATCCCATTATAACCTTTGCTAAAACATTAAAAACTACCGATATAATCACTAGACAGTGTGATAGATCTCCGATGAGCTTCCAAACCGATCAAGTTTTCGATAATCTGAAAAGTAAAGGAAAAATAACTACGTAAGCAATAAATGTTTAGTAAGTTCGTATAAATTTTAAACATAACATTTCATTTCAATAATGAACTTTTTAAGGTAATCATAAACCTATACCAATGCCACAAGATTTATCAAACCATAATCATCGACTCACAAATTAGTAAGTCCATCAACACCACATATATCTATCATTCCTAACATAGTAAGATTTTATAAGACTTTTACACAATCATTAACCCTTTTCATAAGACTTTGAAATCTTTCATGTACTTACTTTCCATTCCATTTACTTACTTTAGCTTAAATGACATTATCAACTCACAAATTAGGGTATTTATCCATAACCTAGATAAATTCATCCATAACTTAAGTAAATTTCTCACATATAAGTAAACCCTTTAACTCATCAATCTATTTACATTGTCACATTACATTTCAATTATGAATTTACCGTTTTATTACATTTCCTTACTCATATCATTTGCATAACACAAGACATAAGACACAAGCCTATATGTCATCATCAATACATAAGTTAGTGCATATACTCATAATTCACTCGAAATATCATAAGGTAAGTCATATACATTAATAACATCACTTGAAATCATTAATTTCATGAACATAAACATATTTTCATTGAACATTACCTTTTTATTCCTTTTCATAGATTCATGACATAAGTCTTTTGAATATTTATCGATCCTTTCCTTTTCATACCCATCGAATCAAATGAAATAACATCGAATAATAGAAATAATATTTTCAATACAACTTACCTGATACAATACATTGGCACGAAGACCGTCATGCTCGAAGCCTGATATAATACACTGGCACGAAGCCTACTAGGCACAGAGCCCGAATATCACCAGCACAAAGCCTGCTAGGCACAAAGCAGGAATATCACCAGCACAAAGCCTGCTAGGGACAGAGCCCGAATAACATTACGTTTATGTTTCTTAAAACATAGCTAAATGAAATTCACGATTTAACCAATAATGAAATAGTATGAAATATTCAATACAATTAATAATAATCGTATAACGAACTTACCTAGCTAAATTACAGAAATGTCAAAGTACAGAGGCTATTTGGTAATTTTACATTCTCTTCGATTTTTCACTCGATCTTGATCTAAAATAATTTTATTCAATCTATTAATTTAGACAGTAAAATAATGTATTTTTATGAAATTTAGTCATTTTTTACATTTTTACAAAATTTCCCCTAAACTTTTACTTTTATTCAATTTAATCCCTGAGCCTAAAACATGCAAATTAACCATTTTTAAAACAAACTCATTCCAACCGAATATTCATGGCATCCAAAATAGCCCATTATTGTAACAATTTCGCATCAAATCCTTTTATTTTTACCATTTCAACAATTTAGTCCCTAATCGATAAATTCATCAAAAATCACTTAATAAAATACTTTTAAATACCAATTAACACTTCAAATTCATCATTTAACAACTCAAAACACAAGGTTCATCAAATGAAAAAAATTAAAATCTTTAACAGTTTCAAAATCGAAGGTACGAGCTAGCTGGACCTAGATACAATGATTTCAAAAACATCAAAATTATTAAAAACAAGTAAGAATTACTTACCATGCATAAGAATATATGCAAGTTGAACCTTATAAACAACAATGGTGTTTCTTTCTCCCCCATTCGGTCATGAAAAACAAAGAATGAAGAAGATGGCCACTAATTTCATTTGTTTATGTTAAAATATTTATTTAATTACCATATTACCTTTGCTTATAAACTAAATTTGTTTAAAAATTACACCTTGAAACCGTTCATTAATAAAAACAAGGTATAATTACCTTTTAAACCCTAAATTTTATGGTTCTTCAACCCTTTAATTCAATTAAACTAATAGTAATTGACTTTTTTAACTTTTACAATTTAGTCTTTTTCGCTAAATTAACTATCGAAACGTTAAATTTTTTCAACGAAACTTTAATAATACCTTAATGACATTCCGTAATTATTTATAAAAATATTTATAGCTTGGTTTATAGAAACGAGGTCTTGATACCTCATTTTTTAAAACCACTTGACCTTAGGGTCTTACCACTCGAACTTAATAAATCACTTAAATAACATAAATTATCAAATCAAAAACCTTTTTAAAATCATGTTTAACTCATAAATATTAAATAATAATACTTACAAACTTACTCGTCGAATTTGGTGGCCCCGAAACCACTGTTTCCGACACCACTGAAAAACGGGTTGTTACAATCTTGTTGTACATATAGGTTTTAAGTCGGTCATTCAAGATAGTTACCATTGCTACATGCTAATTTTACAATAATTAGGCTTGTAAACAATTAAAATCATGTAGAATGTCCATTTAGTAAAATTCCCAAAACATGTTCGTAGGTATCGATACTGACACTAAGGTATCTATATTTTCTCTAAGTGGTATCGATACCACTTGGAAAAATGATATCAAACTTGCATTCTATTTCTATATTAAAAACCCGACTATCGAAAAATATCGGTACCACTAAACAAGTATCGATAATTTTGCCCCCGAGTATCGATACTCGAGCATAGGTATCGATACCAAAACTCTATTTTGACACCCTGCACTATTTAAAACACAGAAGTATCAATTTTAAATCCCGAATATCGATATCTCTGCCTTGGACATCAAAATGCAGTATACATATGCAATGAACTCGTTCTAAATTAGATTCTAAATATCATGCATTGTTTACTTTGATAAATAATCATTTTACGGCTAAATTTATTAGTTCAAACTGTCTAAACGAGTCCAAACAAGATACATCAAGCCATCATAAAAATTCATGAACATAAGCAACCATATAAACTTACAAATTTCCAAAAACGAAATAACAAAATTAGTAAATATCCCAAACATATCATGGCACTAAACAAGTCTACCACATTGCCTTTTTTCCCAAAACGTAAATAAAAAATAGAACACCTACAAAATAATACAAAAGTCTTGATTGGATCACCTCTCGGAAACCACACCACTCACACCGGCACACAACTAATCTGCAAAGTTTAAGAAGAGAGTGGGTGAACTTAACAAGCTCAGTGAATACCTAGAATAACTACCATGCAACAATTCATCAAACATCAACGAAAGAACCGTATAGCACAACCTCAACAGTTCCAACTTTAGTGTTATGATATACTTATTTGTGCATTATTTTCTAGTTATTTTACATGGTAGTCATATTCACTGTTAAGCATGTATCAAATTACACATATAACATTTAATCATATATCACAATACTCAAAAACATGTTTATAAATAAATTACATTATGGTCACATGTCATAGAAACACATATCACAATACACACATATTCATAATTTAAGATAATTTGGCACTTGAGCTATGAAACATAAAAGTGAGCTCTATCATCACTCATCGGATACACAAATCTCCAATACACCAAACATAGGTTCATAAAGTCAAACATGTCCCAAAAGTGAAGCATAAAGCTAACATTCTCCTTATTTCCCCTCACACGTCCCATTGATTGGAGCTTATCTCACATTCCCTTATCCTTCCAACATGGGCCTCAACGCCCAAAATCACTCATATAGGTGAGTACTCACAATCCTATGGCATGCCAACTATATCCAATGGTTTCAAGATCACAATGTCAAAATATCCAAAGTCAAACACATATCACTTGCCGATTATCCGTACACAACCATTGCATATTTGTATCTTTAGCGAAATATTTTCACTAACAATTGACATATACATAACGTATACATATACGCTGTGACAGCCCTATAGTGACCCTAGTCGGAAAGCGGTTTCGGGACCGCTAAACCGAGTCACCAAATTATTTGAATGTGATATTTATGGTCTAAAATATGTGAATATGAATGTGCGAAAATTTTAAGCTTCAATTTAGTTAATTGCATGTGAATGTAGTACATAGGACTTGTGTGACACTTTTGAAATGTGATAGGCTAATCTATAAGGATCTAATAGTGCATGTAATCAAAAGGGAGGACTTGCATGTCAATTTCCCCCCTAATTAGTAGTGGCCGGCCATGAGCATGAGGGTGGACAAAATGTTATGGCTAAAACATGTCATAAACATGTTGGGTTGATGCTTTATGTTAGGAATAATAAAAAAAAGAGCATGGGCAATAAAATACTATTGTTAGTAGGAGGAGAAACAAAAAAAAAAGAATGCGTGTGGTTGTTTCCCCCCCATTGCCGTGAGTTGAAGAAAAGAAAACAAAAAAAAGTGTCCATCCTTTTTCATTTCTTTTGGCCGAAAGTTCTAAGGAAGAAGGAAGGAGCTCTTGCTTCATGATCGGCTTGGAAGAGGATTAGGAAGAGGTTCGGCCATACTTGTATCTAGGTTAAGGTATGTTTGATGTTGTGCCATGAGATTCATGCATGTTTTTAGTAGTTAGCTTGAGTTCTAACTAGCCCATGGTTCAAATCTTTACTATGTCATGGAGATGATATTCGGCTAAGGTCGATTTGTGTTGATGTCATTTGCATGCTAAAAGTGAAGCTTTGTAATGATGCATGTGATGGTGGATTGATGACTCTTGAATCTTCTTTTTAGCATTTTTGAGTGAGACATTAAATTCTTTGTTTAACCATGACCAAAATTGAAATGGTATGGTGTTGTGATGCATTCGGCCATGGTAGGAAGTAGAAGAGAAATATGGTTGTTGTTCACGTTATTTGGATGAGAAATGGTAGTAAGGTGAAGTGCAAATGTTAGTGTTTGATTTACTAGTGTATATATGTGTATTGGCCAAGTTTTGAACTTGAAACAAAATGGTGTTTAGTCAATACAAGTGACCATACTTGTAGAATGTATTAAGTGTTGCAATCGGCCTCAACATAGACATGCATGTTCGGCCACATGAATGAGTACATAAGTTGATGTGTATGTTCGGCCATAGGTAAGCATATTGATGGCTTTATCTTGACTTAGAAAATTCGGCTAAGGGGAATATTAGCTAATATGTTGAATTCGATTCGTGATTTCGTACATATGTGACTCTAATGTCTAATGTATATATGGGCTAAGTACCTTGAGCTTCTCTTTTGATGTTCAAATGAATTGTATTAAATTGCTTAATGTGATTAAAAATGCGTATGACCATTTTGTATTTGAGCTAAAGGTGGCCATATGACCCATCAAATTCATTGTCATGTTCGGCCATAAGCCAGCAAAATGAGACTTTAATAAGTTAAATTTGTTTGAATTAGCTCAAGAGCTTAGAGGACCAAAGTTGGATAAGGGAAAGGAAAAAGTGATCGAATAGCCATCGAAATCGTTCGACAACATCCGAGGTAAGTTTTCGAGCAATGAGACTTAGTTTATGATTTGATTAAGTCATAATGTATGTGCATAGAGATCGTGTTATAAAGCAAACTAAACCATGCTGTTTGTATGTGGCTAGTGAGCCGAAATGGGAATGCTTAATACGTGACTTGTGTTTGAACTCTAATTGTGAAAATGAAATTAGATGTGTCATGATTTATTGATATGTGCATGAATGTTCGGATGATAACCGGGCTAAGTCCCGAGAGCATTTGAGCTAGTGGCTAATTCTGGGCTAAGTCCCGAAGGCATTTGTGCAAGCTACTATATCCGGGCTAAGTCCCGAAGGCGTTTGTGCGAGCTATTATGTCTGGGCTAAGTCCCGAAGGCATTTGTGCGAGTTATTATACCGGGCTAAGTCCCGAAGGCATTTGTGCAAGTTACTATAACCGGGCTAAGTCCCGAAGGCATTTGAGCTAGTGGCTATATCCGGCTAAACTCCGAAGGTACTTGGTTTGAGAACGAGTGATCTTGCTGTAATAATTTAAATTGATACGCTCGTAAAACCCAACGATGAGGTACGTTTCATATATGCATTAGGATGGTGATTCCGTTTAAATAATATTTGCTCAGTAAATTAATGAGCTTCCAGCCTTGGCTAAGTTGATCTTTTGTGTATAAATATAAGGGTTGGTAATGTGAAGTAAGTATGATATTGAGAATTTTTGCATATGAGATTATCCGTTTAGCCATATGAATGCTATACTTTGGTTGTGTCTAATTCCATTGCTCAAAACTTACTAAGCATTAAATGCTTACTCCGTTCTTTGAATCTCTGTTTTATAGATTTTGGTTCGTCAGCTATCGGACTCGGGAGTGTCGAAGTCGAAGTTGCCCACACTATCAAAGCCCCCTTTTGGTACACTTTTGGTTGAACTTTGAAATGGCATGTATAGGACTACACGTTTTGTTGTTGGTCATGGACCCTTTGGTTTTGTGTAAATTTGGATAGCCATGCGAAGATGGCTTATATACACTTTGAGCTTAGTATTATAATCGTCTTGTATGATGTTCATTAAGAGGTATGGAAATGTTTGGGAACGATTAGCTGATGGAATGGTTAATCATGATCATATTTTGTGCTATATATGCTAAACGGCTAGTTGAATCATGGAAACTATGTAATAGGTAAAGTCTACCTTAAAAATAGATGCTGATAGTAGCAGTGACGTGAATGTGAAAAATCACTAAAAATAGTAAGATTGGAATTAAATAGTGAATAAATTATGTAATCGAACCTTGATGAATCTATTTTCATAGGAAAGTAACAAAACGATCCTATGAACAGTATATTATGAGATATTTAAGTTTTCGCGAAATAGGGCCAGAACGGTTTCTGGATTCCCTGTTCCGAATTTGGAAATTCATTATAAATTAACCAGAGATAATTAGAAGTCATTCCATATATGTATAGTATCCTTTTCGAGTCTAGTTTCTATATAAACAAACGGCATCAGTATTGAAGCCTTGTACAGGGAGATATCCAAGTTGTAATACGCAAAAGTTAGTGTAGTCGAACCCTGAAACATGGGAGACTTTAACTAATAAACTGTACTAATTGGCTTGACCAAAAATTCTAGAAAAAAAATTTGTAGATGAACATATGAGTCTAGTTTCAGGAAAAATTTATGGAACTGGTTTTCGAGTGTTGTAAATCGAGATATGATTTTTAAGGTGACAGTGACGCAGTTAGCCAGCTCGTCTGGAAATTTAAAATGGACTGTGCAAATAAGTGATTTAAGTCTGCGAACCCCTCGTGTCTGACTCCGGCAACGGGGTCGGGTACGGGGTGTTACAATTTTATTGGTATCAGAGCTACGGTTTAGTCGATTCTAGGACTACCGTACTACGTTTGGGTCTAGCTATACATGCCATTATGTGATTATTTGATAGTGTGGTTTTTTCTGACATTTGCAAATGTGTGTATTTATAGTAATGGATCCCGATCCTGACCGAGCGGTAGCTGATGATCTGGAGAGTGTAGCGCCTGCTCCCGCACAAGGGATAGCGCCGGCGGACTCTCAACCTAATGCTAGTAATCCGAATGATGAAGCTAGACAAGCTTTTTATAGCGTGATGAATGATTGGTTCAACCAATACATTCGAACTAATACGGCTGTTCCACAACCTCCATTCCCGACAAATACCACCCCCGCACCTACCATACCTCCGGTAACTGACCAAATAAGGTCAAATAAGCCCCCAGTTGACAGAATCCGAAAACACGGGGCTACTGAATTTAAAGCTACGGACAGCGATGATGCCAAGCAAGCTGAATTTTGGTTGGACAACACTATCCGGGTACTCGATGAGCTATCTTGCACACCCGATGAGTGCCTAAAGTGTACTATCTCCTTGCTACGTGATTCTGCCTACTATTGGTGGAATACGTTGACTTCTGTTGTGCCCAGAGAGCAAGTAACTTGGGAGTTCTTCCAAACCGAGTTTCGAAAGAAGTATATCAGTCAGAGATTCATTGACCAAAAATGAAAGGAATTTCTTGAACTCAAACAAGGTTCCATGTCGGTTACCGACTATGAACGAAAATTTGTGAGGCTTAGCCGATACGCGCGAGAATGTATTTCTTCAGAGGCCGTGATGTGTAAACGTTTCGAGGATGGACTGAATGATGATATAAAGCTGTGTGTTGGCATTTTAGAAATCCGAGAATTTGTGGTACTCGTCGAGTGAGCTTGCAAAGCTGAGGAGCTCAGTATGGAGAAAAGAAAAGCTGATATGGGAGCAAAGGAGTTTCGTAAGAGGTCTTCAGGGAGGCCCTTTCAACAGTCATCGAAGAAATTTAGAGATGATTTAGGCCGATCTAGAAACACTTCGGGCTTTTCTAGACGAGATCGCGATCGACCCCTTGTGAGTGCACGAGTCACTTCGGTCGCCAGTGTTGGAACTGATCATCGAGACAGCGCGGAGTGCCAGTATTGTGGTAAATGGCATTCAGGGAGTTGTAGATTCCATGACCGCTCCTATTACAAGTGCGGGTCAGTTGACCACTTTATTAAAGATTGCCCGAGGTTGTCTGAACAGAATGTAAATCAGAGTGGGAAACCGGGTGCTACCACTGCTCGAGGTAGACCATCTAGAAATACGGGCAATGCTAGTGGTGGTTAGAGAGGATCTAGAGATGCAACGACCATATCTGAGGCTCGTGCTCCTGCTAGAGCTTATGCTATACGCGCACGCAAGGATGCTTCCTCGCCAGACGTTATTACCGGTACTTTTACTCTCTTTGATTCTAATGTGATTGCTTTGATTGACCCCGGTTCTACTCATTCTTATATTTGTGAAACCTTAGCATCCAGTAAGACTTTACCTATTGAGTCTACTGAGTTCGTAATTCGGGTGTCAAATCCCTTGGGTCGTTATGTGCTTGTCGACAAAGTGTGTAAGAAGTGTCCCCTAGTAATTCGAGGTTCCTGTTTTCCGGCGGACTTGATACTTTTGCCGTTTGATGAATTTGATGTTATCCTCGGTTTAGATTGGTTAACCGTGCATGATGCGGTTGTGAATTGCAAAAGCAAGACTATTGATTTGAGGTGCGTAAATAACGAGATAATCCGAGTTGAGTCTACGGACTTAAAGGGGTTGCCAGCTGTAATATCATCAATGTTGGCCCAAAAATATGTAAGAAAGGGGTGCGAAGCAACCTTGCGTATGTACTTGATGACAAAGAGTTAGAAAAGAAACCCGAATCTGTGCCGGTGGTTTGTGAATACCTGGATGTTTTTCCCGAGGAATTGCTGGGTTTACCACCTATTCGGGAGGTAGAGTTTGGTATTGAGCTTGTACCTGGGACTACGCTGATTTCGATAGCTCCGTATCGTATGGCACCAACCGAGTTAAAAGAGTTGAAAGCTCAGTTGCAAGAATTGACGGATAGAGGTTTCGCTCGACCAAGTTTCTCTCCTTGGGGTGCACCAATATTGTTTGTGAAAAAGAAGGACGGAACCATGAGGTTGTGTATCGACTATCGTCAGCTGAATAAGGTGACAATAAAGAATAAATATCCGATGCCACGTATTGATGATTTGTTTGATCAACTAAAGGGAGCCTCAGTGTTTTCGAAGATAGATTTGAGATCGGGTTATTACCAGTTGCGAGTTCGAGATTTGGATATACCCAAAACTGCTTTCAGAACGAGATACGGCCACTACGAGTTCTTAGTGATGCCGTTTGGGCTCACTAATGCCCCTGCGGTATTTATGGATTTGATGAATCGGATCTTTAGACAGTATTTGGACCGGTTCGTAGTTGTGTTTATTGATGACATTTTGGTCTATTCAAGAGATGAGACCGAACATGCTGAGCACCTGAGATTAGTGTTGCAAATTTTACGGGATAAGCAGTTATATGCTAAGTTCAGTAAGTGTGAGTTCTGGCTAAGAGAGGTTAGCTTCTTGGGTCATGTGGTATCCGCATCGGGTATTCGAGTTGACCCGAGCAAAATTTCAGCCATACTTAACTGGAAGCCTCCGAGAAATATTACTGAGGTTCGGAGCTTTTTGGGACTTGCCGGTTACTACCGACGGTTTGTAA
The DNA here is from genome assembly GCF_007990345.1 of Gossypium hirsutum. NCBI lineage: Eukaryota > Viridiplantae > Streptophyta > Magnoliopsida > Malvales > Malvaceae > Gossypium > Gossypium hirsutum. The sequence continues at coordinate 83,932,288 of NC_053424.1, read as the reverse complement.
AAGGTTTCTCGATGATAGCCACACCAATGACGAAGCTACTTCAAAAAGATGTTAAGTTCGAATGGACGGAAAGATGTCAGAAAAGTTTTGATCAACTGAAAACTTATTTGACTGAAGCTCCAGTACTAGTGCAGCCCGAATCAGGCAAAGAGTTTGTCATTTATAGCGATGCATCCCTACTTGGGTTAGGTTGCGTATTGATGCAAGAAGGTCGAGTTGTGGCCTATGCGTCGAGACAATTAAAGCCACATGAGAAAAATTATCCGACCCATAATCTCGAATTAGCTGCCATAGTATTCGCTTTGAAAATATGGCGACATTACTTATTTGGTGAGAAGTGCCATGTATTTTCGGATCACAAAAGTCTCAAATATTTGATGACTCAAAGAGACTTAAATCTGCGACAAAGACGTTGGCTGGAGTTGTTGAAAGATTATGAGCTTGTCATTGACTATCACCCAGGAAAGGCTAATGTGGTTGCGGATGCCTTAAGTCGTAAATCACTATTTGCTTTACGAGCGATGAACGTACACTTGTCCGATCTATCCGACAACGTGTTAGTAGCTGAATTAAAGGCCAAACCATTATTGATTCATCAAATTCGGGAGGCTCAGAAAGTCGATGACGAATTGGTTGCAAAACGGGCTGAATGTGTTTCGAACATGGAATCAGAGTTTCAAATTGATGACGACGATTGTTTGAGGTTTCGAAGTCGTTTGTGCGTTCCAAGGAATTCAGAACTTATTTCGATGATTCTGAACGAAGCTCATTGTAGCCGAATGTCAATTCACCCGGGGAGTACGAAAATGTACCACGACCTAAGACGTCAGTTTTGGTGGCATGGTATGAAATGAGACATTTCCGATTTTGTCTCGAAGTGCTTAGTATGTCAGCAAGTGAAGGCGGAACATCAAGTGCCTACCGGTTTACTTCAACCAATCATGATACCTGAATGGAAATGGGATCGAGTCACGATGGATTTCGTATCTGGGTTGCCAGTATCGGCAAGTAAGAAAGATGCGATTTGGGTTGTTGTGGATAGACTGATTAAGTCGGCTCACTTTATTCCCGTACGCACGGATTTTTCAATGGATAAACTAGCTGAATTGTATGTTTCTCAGATTGTGAGATTACACGGGGTACCTATTTCTATCGTGTCGGATAGAGATCCGAGATTCACCTCGCGATTTTGGAAGAAATTGCAAGAAGCTTTGGGTACCAAGCTGCATTTTAGCACCGCTTTTCATCCACAAACCGATGGTCAATCCTAGCGGATAATTCAGATACTTGAGGATATGTTGAGATGTTGCATCCTCGAGTTTAGTGGTTCATGGGAACGGTATTTACCTTTGATTGAATTCGCTTACAACAATAGTTTTCAATCAAGTATTAAGATGGCACCTTACGAGGCTTTGTACGGGCGTAAATGTTGTACGCCATTGTTTTGGACTGAGCTCGGTGAAAGCAAAATTTTCGGAGTAGATTTGATTAAAGATGCTGAACAGAAAGTAAAAATAATTCGTGAAAATCTGAAGGCAGCATCAGATCGTCAGAAGTCGTACGCGGATTTAAAACGAAGAGATATTGAGTATCAGGTGGGAGACAAAGTGTTTCTTAAGGTATCGCCTTGGAAAAAGATACTCAGATTTGGCCGTAAGGGCAAATTGAGTCCGAGATTCATTGGGCCGTATGAGATCTCCGAATGAGTTGGCCCAGTTGCATATAGGTTGCTTTTACCCCCTGAACTCGAAAGGATCCACAACGTTTTTCATGTTCCGATGCTTCGACGTTACAGATCCGATCCTTCGCACGTAATAAACCCCTCCGAGGTCGAAATTCAAGCCGATATGAGTTATGAAGAAGAACCGATTCGAATCCTAGCTCGTGAAGTGAAGGAGTTGCGAAACAAAAGGGTTCCGTTAGTGAAAGTGTTATGGCTCAAACAGGGGATCGAAGAAGCTACTTGGGAAAATGAGAATGCCATGAAAGAACGATACCCAAACCTATTTACCGGTAAGATTTTCGGGGACGAAAATTTCTTAAGTGGGGGAGAGTTGTGACAGCCCTATAGTGACCCTAGTCAGAAAGCGGTTTCGGGACCGCAAAACCGAATCACCAAATTATTTGAATGTGATATTTATGGTCTAAAATATGTGAATATGAATGTGCGAAAATTTTAAGCTTCGATTTAGTTAATTGCATGTGAATGTAGTACATAGGACTTGTGTGACACTTTTGAAATGTGATAGGCTAATCTATAAGGATCTAATAGTGCATGTAATCAAAAGGGAGGACTTGCATGTCAATTTTCCCCCCTAATTAGTAGTGGCCGGCCATGAGCATGAGGGTGGACAAAATGTTATGGCTAAAACATGTCATAAACATGTTGGGTTGATGCTTTATGTTAGGAATAATAAAATAAAGAGCATGGGCAATAAAATACTAGTGTTAGTAGGAGGAGAAACAAAAAAAAAAGAATGCGTGTGGTTGTTTCCCCCCCCCATTGCCGTGAGTTGAAGAAAAGAAAACAAAAAAAAAAGTGTCCATCCTTTTTCATTTCTTTTGGCCGAAAGTTCTAAGGAAGAAGGAAGGAGCTTTTGCTTCATGATCGGCTTGGAAGAGGATTAGGAAGAGGTTCGGCCATACTTGTATCTAGGTTAAGGTATGTTTGATGTTGTGCCATGAGATTCATGCATGTTTTTAGTAGTTAGCTTGAGTTCTAACTAGCCCATGGTTCAAATCTTTACTATGTCATGGAGATGATATTCGGCTAAGGTCGATTTGTGTTGATGTCATTTGCATGCTAAAAGTGAAGCTTTGTAATGATGCATGTGATGGTGGATTGATGACTCTTGAATCTTCTTTTTAGCATTTTTGAGTGAGACATTAAATTCTTTGTTTAACCATGACCAAAATTGAAATGGTATGGTGTTGTGATGCATTCGGCCATGGTAGGAAGTAGAAGAGAAATATGGTTGTTGTTCACGTTATTTGGATGAGAAATGGTAGTAAGGTGAAGTGCAAATGTTAGTTTTTGATTTACTAGTGTATATATGTGTATTGGCCAAGTTTTGAACTTGAAACAAAATGGTGTTTAGTCAATACAAGTGACCATACTTGTAGAATGTATTAAGTGTTGCAATCGGCCTCAACATAGACATGCATGTTCGGCCACATGAATGAGTACATAAGTTGATGTGTATGTTCGGCCATAGGTAAGCATATTGATGGCTTTATCTTGACTTAGAAAATTTGGCTAAGGGGAATATTAGCTAATATGTTGAATTCGATTCGTGATTTCGTACATATGTGACTCTAATGTCTAATGTATATATGGGCTAAGTACCTTGAGCTTCTCTTTTGATGTTCAAATGAATTGTATTAAATTGCTTAATGTGATTAAAAATGCGTATGACCATTTTGTATTTGAGCTAAAGGTGGCCATATGACCCATCAAATTCATTGTCATGTTCGGCCATAAGCTAGCAAAATGAGACTTTAATAAGTTAAATTTGTTTGAATTAGCTCAAGAGCTTAGAGGACCAAAGTTGGATAAGGGAAAGGAAAAAGTGATCGAATAGCCATCGAAATCGTTCGACAACATCCGAGGTAAGTTTTCGAGCAATGAGACTTAGTTTATGATTTGATTAAGTCATAATGTATGTGCATAGAGATCGTGTTATAAAGCAAACTAAACCATGCTGTTTGTATGTGGCTAGTGAGCCGAAATGGGAATGCTTAATACGTGACTTGTGTTTGAACTCTAATTGTGAAAATGAAATTAGATGTGTCATGATTTATTGATATGTGCATGAATGTTCGGATGATAATCGGGCTAAGTCCCGAGAGCATTTGAGCTAGTGGCTAATTCTGGGCTAAGTCCCGAAGGCATTTGTGCGAGCTACTATATCCGGGCTAAGTCCCGAAGGCGTTTGTGCGAGCTATTATGTCTGGGCTAAGTCCCGAAGGCATTTGTGCGAGTTATTATACCGGGCTAAGTCCCGAAGGCATTTGTGCAAGTTACTATAACCGGGCTAAGTCCCGAAGGCATTTGAGCTAGTGGCTATATCCGGCTAAACTCCGAAGGTACTTGGTTTGAGAACGAGTGATCTTGCTGTAATAATTTAAATTGATACGCTCGTAAAACCCAACGATGAGGTACGTTTCATATATGCATTAGGATGGTGATTCCGTTTAAATAATATTTGCTCAGTAAATTAATGAGCTTCCAGCCTTGGCTAAGTTGATCTTTTGTGTATGAATATAAGGGTTGGTAATGTGAAGTAAGTATGATATTGAGAATTTTTGCATATGAGATTATCCGTTTAGCCATATGAATGCTATACTTTGGTTGTGTCTAATTCCATTGCTCAAAACTTACTAAGCATTAAATGCTTACTCCGTTCTTTGAATCTCTGTTTTATAGATTTTGGTTCGTCAGCTATCGGACTCGGGAGTGTCGAAGTCGATGTCGCCCACACTATCAAAGCCCCCTTTTGGTACACTTCTGGTTGAACTTTGAAATGGCATGTATAGGACTACCCGTTTTGTTGTTGGTCATGGACCCTTTGGTTTTGTGTAAATTTGGTTAGCCATGCGAAAATGGCTTATATACACTTTGAGCTTAGTATTATAATCGTCTTGTATGATGTTCATTAAGAGGTATGGAAATGTTTGGGAACGATTAGCCGATGGAATGGTTAATCATGATCATATTTTGTGCTATATATGCTAAAGGGCTAGTTGAATCATGGAAACTATGTAATAGGTAAAGTCTACCTTAAAAATAGATGCTGATAGCAGCAGTGACGTGAATGTGAAAAATTACTAAAAATATTAGGAATGGAATTAAATAGTGAATAAATTATGTAATCGAACCTTGATGAATCTATTTTCATAGGAAAGTAACAAAATGATCCTATGAACAGTATATTATGAGATATTTAAGTTTTCGCGAAACAGGGCCAGAACGGTTTCCGGATTCCCTATTCCGACTTTGGAAATTCATTATAAATTAACCAGAGATAATTAGAAGTCATGCCATATATGTATAGATTTCTTTTCGAGTCTAGTTTCTATAGAAACAAACGGAATCAGTATTGAAGTGCTGTACAGGGAGATATCCAAGTCGTAATGCGCAAAGGTCAGTGTAGTCAAACCCTGAAACAGGGGAGACTTTAACTAATAAACTGTACTAATTGGCTCGACAAAAAATTCTAGAAAAAAAATTTGTAGATGAACATATGAGTCTATTTTCAGGAAAAATTTATGGAACTGGTTTTCGAGTGTTGGAACTCGAGATATGATTTTTAAGGTGACAGCGACGCAGTTAGCCAGCTCTTCTGGAAATTTAAAATGGACTGTGCAAATAAGTGATTTAAGTCTGCGAACCCCTCGTGTCTGACTCCGGCAACGGTCTCGGGTACGGGGTGTTACATACGCACTTTCACAACAGTGATCATAACCACATATCACATGTTATAGCAGCTCACCTCAATTCACATAGTCACAAACACATAAGCACTTTATTCACAAGATAACATAGGTATGAGAAAGCTTACACTCGGAATTTAGTGTAAGGGTTTAGGCTACTACTATATTTCCAAATAATACATTGAATCATGTCCACAAGTAATTATTCTAAACACCACCAATTACGCTTTCGTTGAAAAGCCGAAAGCTCAAACTAGCTTTTCCTTTCCTTTATCTCTACTCGTAGAGGGTTATATCGAATTCGGAACTTCAACACAACAAATTCACACAACAATACATCCAAAAAACAGGCAAGGACTTATTACAAGCATACAAAACATAAGCCTAAACTAAGTTCTCTTGTAACTGAAACTTATAACATAGTAAACTTTAAATTTGAATATCTCCATCTAGACTTAATCTTTTCACCTAAAACCAAATTTTTTCATCTTATAATTCACCTACGACTAATTCTCAACCTTTAAACTACACAAACTTACTTGATTTAATATATCAACTTTTTCGACATGTTTTATGGCTATTTTCTGAAAATTCATTGAAACTCAGGAAATCTTTAACGAAATGTCAAAGTAAGTTTAGAAACCTTCTAATCATGTTAAAATAAGTTGAAAAATACTTTGAAGCCACGTTTTTATCCATGAACCTAAAAGTCACCATTAAAGACTTGGTTTTCGGCTTTTATTTAAAAGATGCAATTTAATGGCTAAAAACTTGGTTTTAAAGACTAAATAACATTTAAAACTAATAGAAAGATGAATCGTTACCTTAGTTGATGAAAAATTGAGTGTTTGATTAAAAACCCGAAAGCTTGACAATTAAGGAACTATGGTATTTTGGGTGTTTTCCTTGGTCTTTTATAGAGGTTGAAGGTTCAAGGGTGATAAAAATCAAATAGGATTAGGAATTGGAGTTCAATATTGATTAGAATAGCAAGAGAGAATCAATGGATGGCAAACACAAATTTTGGGGAGGAGTTAACTTCAAAATTGTAAGTGGGAAGGAAAAAATAGGTTGGTAATTAAATTTTGGTTTAATTGCTTCATAAAGACTCACAATTTTGACTCTTTTGCAAATCAGTCCTATTTTCAAAATTAAAGGTATTTAAAACTCATTTTTAGAAATTAATTTAATTTTCTAAAAACCATAATTGAAAACATTATTGATAAATCATGTTGCAAAATTTCAAGCACTCTAAGGCTAAAATTCCCAAAATCTCCCTAAAACTCCTAAGCCCTATTTTGGGGTGTTACACATACCTAATGGCATCTTATATCCTGTCTTGTAAGCCCATAATGCATCGTCCAATCTTGTCGCCCAATCTTTCCTATTTGGTTTCACCGTTTGTTTTCTAAAATTTGTTTATTTTCTCAGTTAGATACCTCTGCTTGACCATTAGCCTAGGGGTGGTATCTATTGTCATTTGATGTCGTACACTGTATTTGGCCAAAGTAGCCTCGAATTTTTTACTGCAAAAATGGGATCCTTCGTCATTGACCAATGCACGTAGGGTTCCAAATCTGACAAAAATATTTTTTCTCAAAAACTTAACTATTGATTTTGTGTCATTAGTTGGTAAAGTCACATTCTCAACCCACATTGAAACATAGTCGACAGCTAATAAAATGTACTAGTTCCAAAAAGAACTTGGGAATAGTCACATGAAGTCAATCCCCCAAACATCGAATATTTCTACCTCAAGTATCCTTATTTGCGGCATTTCATCCTTTCTTAATATATTCCCAATTCTTTGACATCTGTCACATTTTTGTACAAACTCATATGCATCCTTGTTCATGCTTGGCCAATAAAGCCCCGATTGAAGAACTTTATGGGCTATCCGTTTCTCATCAAAATGTCCTCCACATGGGGATGTATGACATCCCTGTAAGATATCAGCTGCTTCTTCTTCAGCTACACATCTTCTTACTAACTAGTTAGCACACTATCGGAAAACATATGAATCCTCCCATATATAATTTTTACTTTATGCATGATCCTTTTCTTTTGTTGCCATGACAATTTTGGTGGAAAGACGCCCTTAGCAATATAGTTTACATAATCACATACCATGGAGTACCATTACTTTTGAACCTTGCTTTGCAGATATTTATTCTGAATAATTGTTCGTCAACAAAACAAAAGTCTCTTTTATTCCTTTAGATTTCAGTTATTCTGTGTCATTCTCTATTCTAGATATATGGTCTACAATTTGATTTTTTGTTCCTTTCATATCCATTATCCATAAATCAAACTCTTGAAGTAGTAATACCCACCTTATTAACCTAGCTTTCATTTCCTTTTTATTCATAACATATTTCAATTTTGAATGATCAGTGTACACATAAACTCTGTTTGCCATCAAGTACAGCCGAAATTTTTCACAAGAAAACACAACGGCAAGCATTTCCTTTTTAGTTGTAGTGTAATTGCACTATGCTGAATTGAGTGTTTTACTTGCATAATGGATAGCTCCAAATAGGTTATTTCCTTTTTGTCCCAGTGCTGCCCCTACAACAAAGTCACTAGCATCACACATTATAATAAAATGTTCTGACCAATTAGGAGTAAAATTATACGGGCAGAAATAAGTTTTTCTTTTATTACCTAAAAAGCTTTGATGCATTCCTAGTAAAAAATGAACGGTGTCTCTTTCTGTAGTAATTGATTCAACGACTTAAAAATATGAGAAAAACTTGGATAAATTGCCTATAAATCCCAGCATGACCCAGAAAATTTCTTACTCCCTAGACTGTTGTAGGATTTGGAAGATTCTTAATAACCTCAATCTTAGCCTTGTTGACTTCTAAGTCCTTTCTTGATATTTCATGCCCTAAAACCAATCCTTCTTTAACCATGAAATGACATTTTTCCCAGTTTAATACAAGGTTGGTTTCTTCTCATCTCTACAAGACTTTTTTAAGATTGTCCTAACATTCTTGAAATGAACTTCATATACTGAAAAATCATCCATAAATACATCCAAGCCTTCTTCTAACATGTCAGCAAAAATAGCCGTCATACATCTCATAAAGGTTGGTTTCTCGCATCTCTGCAAGACTTTTTAAGATTTTCCAAAATTCTTGAAATGAATCTCCTTATACTGAGAAATCATCCATAAATACATCCAAGCCTTCTTCTAGCATGTCAGTAAAAATAGTCGTCATACATCTCATAGAGGTTGTCGGGGCATTACAAAGCCTAAATGGCATTCGTCTGAAAGTGTAAGTACCAAATGGACATATGAAAGTAGTTTTCTCTTGGTCATCTAGATGTATTGGGATTTGATGATGTCCTAAATATCCATCAAGGAAATAATAATAATGTTTTCCTCTTAGCCTATCAAGTATTTGATCAATAAATGGAAGTGGAAAATGATCTTTTTTTGTTACATCATTTAGCTTTCGATAATCAATGCATACTCTCCAAACAGTAACTGTTCTTGTTGGAATTAATTCATTCTTATCATTTTCAACCACTAGTATAGGACTAACCCATTCACTATAGGAAATAGAGTAAACAATTCCTACATTTAACCACTTAAGTAATTCTTTTTTACCACTTCCTTAATAGCGGGATTAAGTCGGCGTTGTGCATCCACAACTGGTTTTTTTCCTTATTCTAATCTAATCTTATGTTGACATAATATAGGATTAATTCCCTTAATATTAGTGATTGTCCATCCTATATATTTTTTTGTGTGTCTTTAAAACACTTAATAGAGCCTCTTCTTGTTCTGAACTAAGCCCGGTACAATTACTGGTAATGTATTTTTCTCTCTCAGATATCTGTATTTTAAGTGCTCCAAAAATGGTTTTAAATCTAATTCTGGAGGTTTAATAATGGACGGTATCATTTTTGTTGTGCTTAAAGTAATTTGTTCTGTTTGTCTTTTACTTTGTTGCCACCAATCTAGCTGAATCACTGTCTAAGCATTCACTTGTTCACTATCATCCCATTTTTCTTCCTCTGATTCATATTTGTGATCGGCTAACTCTGTTTTACTGGTTTCCAATTTATTGCACTTTTTCTGCCTTACTTCTAATCCTCGATATATTCCCTAGGAAGATTTATTTTCATTGAATCTCTCTAATATTTTCATTACTTCCTTCTCGATTTTCTTCCAGATGATTCCTCCAATCATGATATAAAATTTTCGTCTGTTCTTACTATTCAATCCATCATAAAAATGCTGAATTTGAATTCAAAAATGTAAGCCTCCACCTAGCACTGACCTAATGATGGTTTTAAATCTTTCCTAAACTTGTCCTAATGTTTCAATCATGTATTGTTTGAATTGAAATAACTTCACATAAACACTAAGTTCTTGAGTCATGGGGAGAACCTGACGAAGAAATAGTTGCACAAAATCAATCTGAGTAGCAATAGTATCAGGTGAGAGTGCATCTAACCAGGCTTTTGCTTTTTTGTCCAATGTGAACAGAATTAGAAATAGTTTGATAGTGTCTGGTGGTACTCCAGTGTAAGTGACAATACTGCATATATATTCGAATTGTCGTTAAAAGACTATAGGATCCTCTATTTTAGGATCATTAAATGTGACGTTGTTAGCAATCCACAATAGTAAAAAGGATTTAGCTCAAAGTTCGAACTATAAATAGTGGGACAAGTAATACTAGATCACAACCAGTCTATATAAAAAAAGGTCCCTAGCGGTTGCATCATACTTCCCGGATTTGGAAGCTAAAAAGAAATAATAGAATGTTAGCAACCTAAGACTTTAAATTTTGTATCTATAACCTAAAAATTTCCTAATTATTCTATTAATATAAAAAATTAAAATTAATATCGTGACATTGTCTCCTTGGCAATGGCGCCAACAACTTGACCAGCCTCAAACGTACCAACGTCTAGAGTAGAAATTCTGTACAAAAGATGTGAAAAAGCAGTATCTGTAAGTATACAGATCATGTTGTAATATAGTTACAATGGAGTAGGTAAGTGCTTCGAGGATTGTACCCAAGAGAGGCAAGCACTAAATTAATTCTAATCTAAGCATAAATAGATTTAATTACTACTCTAATCGAATTATAGTATGAAGAATTAAAACATGGGTTTGGTTGGATAACTTATAATAAAAATAATAAGAAAGGAAATAAAAGTAAATAAATGAAAAACAAGGAATCAAATAATCGAATATAAATCAAATATGGGCATGGGTGATTAGGTTACTTTGGTAATCAAAATCAACTGTCGTCTAGAGGTTTCTGTTCAATCAACAAGTCAATACCCCAACGGGATCTTCCGATTCATCTACTGAATATTGAGTCAGCAAGAATTACTTACCTTCCGACCTCACAGTCTAGACCAGTTCAGAGCTTAGGTGTTTACAGATTAGGCTTAACAGATTGGCAATACCAAATTTGGGTTAATTCCTACATTGATGACTTCCTAGGGTTGTTAGGCTTGGGGTTTAGATTATTCCTTTCCTAACAGCTGATTCGTTAAGAAATGCCTACAAAATAGTTAATTATTCATACCTCCACTTGCTAATCTTTCATGGGAGAATTAGTTCCTCATGGATCTAGTAAACAATATAAACTTTAATGGAAGAATGAATATAAAGAACAATTTGAAGAATAGAGTTTAGAGTAAGTCTGACTTGTATTGAGATTAAGTGCAAAATCCTCACAGAGCTTGATAATAATTCAAGAATCTAGTTTCTTTGCAAAAGTAAATAACAAGAACGACAACAAAATCTAAAACCTAAAAAAGAGGGAAAACTAAATGCTAAAATTAAAGAGAAAATTATACAATAGAAAAAGGTGTCCACAACATGTGTTGGCTAAGCATATCTATAGACTTAGAATGGCTGTCGTCCTTAATTCTAGGTCAAATGACATTCTCGAGCTTAAAGTTGGATTGTGCAGACCGAAATGTCCCTAGCTCGTATTAATTTCCCATACAGAGACGATGTCACGACACATCAAGTTCTGTGTCGCGACATCGAGGGCAGTATACTCTTTTTTAGGGTATCTTCAGGGGTATGTCACAACATCGTCATTCTGTGTCGCGACATTGAAGACAAACTTAGAATTATTCTATTCTGCCCCTATGTTGCAACATCCAATGCTCTGTGTTGCAACCTAGTGATCAGTATCTAGTTAATACGTCTTCTAATGGTCTCCTGCACATTCACAAAGTATATTATCTCATCTTTATGCCTCATTCGGTCCCTAAGGTCAATAAAAGACTCAAATTACACATTTTATTAACTTAACTAATTAAAACTTAACTAAAATGCTCATGTTCAAGCTCCTAAAGTGCAAAAACTAGTTTAATCTGCTACACCAAATTACGACAGATCAAATGGCACTTAACAGTACCTACTATAGGTTATACTGAGATATTAATTTAAAAAAAAGAAATTAAAAGAAAAAATAAATAAATGCAATCCTAGTCATTAGTTACGTGCTTCCCACGATGTTGTATGTTGCAGCTGCTCGCCGATGTTGTATGATGGATTTGTAACCATTAATGTTATGGGTTAGTTTTTGGTAGAATAATAGTTAGATGTGTTTATAAGTTGGGTTAGGTTCATGCAAAGTATTTAGATTAAAACTTTTAAGTTCGGATTCGATCCAGTCCATTTATATATTTTTTTAGATTAGATTTTATTTAAAAAAATTTAAAAAATATATAATACACTAAATACACTAAAAAAAGTTAAAATAAAAATTTTCTAACGCATTAAAAAGTATTTATATTTTAAACACTACTATAAATATAATATATGTTTTATTATATTAAAAACACAAATAAATGTAATAAATGTTTTATTGTATTAAATATAATTTTTAAAGTTTTATATTTTGAGTTGGGCTATTTAGTTGTGTATGTTTTTTTAGATTTTGAGTAATATGTTTAATTACCATTGGATTAATGATTAACCTATATAATTAATATATTTATTTTTATAATTTAATATATTTGGGTCAAGCTTAGGCTAAAAAAGTCTTGTCCAATGCCTAATCCATATAGAAAACGAACCTTAAATTTTACCTAAACTCATTTTTTGAGCCTCGTATTTTTGTCCAAACTCTTTCATTTTTCATGCTAGTGGTTGACTCATGAGCAAGTCTACTAGCAGTGTACTTTTTTTTTATTCCACAATAGTCTTGAAAAATTGACATGTGTCACTTTTTTAAAAAAATATTTATTTTATTACTATTTCAAGCAAGGGCAAAATGTTATCATGTGTCTTGGGAAAATATTTAAAAAATTAAAAATAAATTAAAACAGACACATATAATGTGTTCAACCCTACTTAAGAAGTTAAAAAAACTGCACTTGCAGTGGACAAAATACTAACCCTTTTACTATACTCTTAAAAAGATAATTGTCAACTCTTAACCCTGCTTTTAAAATTTAAAAATTTAAAAATTTAAAAATATTTTATCAAATAATTTCCCTAATATTATTATATTTCTAAATTATGAGTTTCCCACCATTATCTCCATAAATTTATCAATTTTGAACCCTCAATCTTAATGATTAATGAAAGTAACCAAGAAAAGAAAATCTTTAAGTATCTGCGACTAATCTTAAAAGCTATCTTAATTTAGAATTTTAATACAGAAAATATTTTTAAATTTTTTTTTCAATCATGAGGAGCATAAATCTTTTTATTCGTTTTGATATGTTTCTGCTACTTTTCATGTCACGTAGGTATTTTACATAATTTATTATCATTATGATTCAATTTAAAAAATAATTTATTTATTAATATTGTCTTTAATTTATCATAATAACTCAATTTAGAAAAAATTAGGTGTTAGTGTTTGACTTTTTGTTATCTTTCTCATTTATAAATTTAAATAATTTGTTTATATATTAATAATTTATTTTATCATCTTATTTAAAGGTTTAAGAGAGATTATAAGTAGGTCTAAGCATTGTAAAAAAACTATTTTAGGCTAATATACTAAAATAACCCTTAAACTATTACACTTTATTTAAACAAGCCCATAAATTATTTTTGTAGTAAATAAGCCCCTAATTTAAGAATTTTACCAATAAAAGTCTGTGATTTCAAGTCAATAAAAATTATATACACCTTAATACCAACATAGAATTTAAAAGAGTAATCATAATTTTCAAAAGAGTAATTAATTAATTATATATATATAAGTATTTTCAAGAAATTTTAAAAATATTATTTTATTTTCTTTCTCGTCAGCATTAAATTTAAATTAATTTAAATTTTTAAAAATAATTTTACTTTAATATTAAAATATAAAACTTTCATGAATAAAAATTATAGGACTTATTTAACTATAAAAATACTATAAGGACTTATTTAAATAAAGTGTAGTAGTTTAAAGGACTTTTTTAGCATATTAACCTTTACTTTACAAATATTTTAACATTTTTTATATTTATGTTGTGTTTTTATATATATATTTAATTATTTTTAATGTTTGTTCATGTTTAAATTTCATCCGTATTTTGCACAATTTTAACTTTAAATTTATTTAAGAATTATATCATTATATATGACATAATTTAGCAAGTGTAATATTAAAAAAAAAAAGAATCCACTTAGTTTTACATTTTTTTTATAATTAGCATTTTAACAATTTAACCTCATATTTTATATTTTATTTATATAAATAATGTATGTTAAATTTGATGTAAATTAAAAATAAGCTAACTATAAAAATAGTCAGTTACACAACTATTAATTTAATAGATTTCGTCACTCAATTTTTCAAAATCAAATATTTTAATCACTCTCATTAGTTGTCTTTAGATAAGTGACGGAAAGTTGAGGTAGGTCTTTTTTTTATTGGCCTAATAATAATGTTAAGTCTCTAATGTAAAAAAAAAACAATTTAGTTGTAATCTAAATAATTCAAAAAAGGAAAAATAGTTAATTTTTTTTCAAAATATTCCTTAGCGTACCTCCAAAACCCACTAAATTTAGAAGAGCATTTAATATTATTCATATTATGCTTATTTTAAATTGATGCCACCATCGTGAATATTATAAAAAAACAAGTTGGCTTAAATCCAACTTAGTCTCATATTTTAAATTAATAGCATATTATTTAATTAAATTCCTCCCAAAACATTAATGCTTAATGGTATTACAAGCCTTTTATCTTTTTAAAAAAATCAATTAAGCCTCTTCAAACTTTTTACACACAATTAAGCCTTTGAACTACAAAAACTGACCAAATAGACCCTTTAACTAACGTTGATTGTTAGTATTTAATGGTCATGCTAGTGTGACCATTAACAGATGCCACATCAATATTGAGTACTAACGGTCAATGTCAATAAAAGGATCTATTTAACCAGTTTTGTCAGTTTAAGGCTCAATCGAATCAAGAAGGTCGGAAGAGTTTAACTGATTTTTTAAAAAAGTTTTGAGGATTTATTTTATCAGTAAGTCAAAAATTAGTAATTTTTTAGATTATTAAAAAACCATTATTTTGGAAAAAAAATCTTATTTTAAAAATATACAAAACCTTAATTTTCGAGTAGAAAAAAAATGCAATATGAACTATTTCATGAAATGAAAAATCTTGGTAAGGTTTTTTTTTGTGCTTTGTTTTTCTTTTTTTCTTTTTTTCCAACTTGCCACCAATAACTTGCAAACTTAAGTAATCCAAGTAGGTTGGTCAAATTACCAAAAACCCAAAAAATCCCAAAAAATCCAGATTAGGAATTGAAATATAAGCTAAATTAAACCAAGAGAGGTAATTTTGTCAATTCCATGTCTAATGAGATGCCCAACTAATCTCTCTCTCTAATGCTCATTAATCTTTTTCCTGTTCTTCTTTTTGATCATTTGATTTCTTTTTGTATTTTTTTTATTTTTAATACATATATTTTGATTTTTTATTTATAATTTATGTGTGCTTTTTAGATTTTTAAATCACTTTTATAATTTTCATCTGAACTTTTTTAAATATTTTCCTTTTTCTTTTTTGAATTCTTTAGAACTAAAACTAAATTGACAAATTTTATAAAAATTGAATGCTAAAGTTATTGAATTTTTAAAATTGGAACTAAAATAATATTTTGTAAACATCAAAGGTTAAATTTATTGAAAATTTAAATTTATGATCTAATTGATAGAATATGTAAATATTGAAAAACTAAATTATTATTAGGTCAATAGAAAAGGCCCACGTCACTAAACTAATGGCAACTAACAAAAAAAGATTAAAATATATGATTTCAAAATGTTGAGTGACTAAAAAAACAATTAATAATTAGATGACAAAAATAGAACAAAAAACATAATTGAGTGACTAATTTTATAGTTTGCCCATTAAAAATTTCCAATTACTTGATTTATATAATAAACTTTCGACCGTTTAATAAATAGTATTACTATTTTAGATCAATATGATAAAAATATCAGATCAAACATGAATGATAAATACAAATATCTATAAAATTAATGATTAAATCGTTAAAATATTAATCATAGAAAGAAATACGCATAATGTAAAATCACTTTAGTTTTTTACTCGTGTAAATGGATCAGATTTTACGAAGCACAAGCATTTTCTAGTAAATAAAACATTGAACCCTACCCAAAATTTGTATAAAAATATCAACTGCATATTCCACAAAAAGGGGTTAAACGCAAGCCTTTGACTATAAACAATCTCGATTCATGATGTTAAATTTCTTATACATACAAAACTTAAATGGTATTTTATGTCCCTGCACCTAATAACTCGGAATTGTCAAAATTCTTGGAATTTGAATGAAATTCTTTTTAGGTATGATCAGTGAAATGCCTCGTCCAAATTAGGGTTTAGCTTTGGAACAAACTTTCACAACTAGGATAAAAATCATCCATGCATTAGTTCGTCTTTCTACTGAAGAGAAAATCTACCAGAAGTGGATTGAACTACTACGGGTTGAGTGGAAAATGACTTGTTATCAAGTCTTTAATTGGCGCCAGACCTCTAAACATTCCCTATTCCCTTTCTCTAATTAAAAAAATGGCACTCTATAAGTATATCCAACAACCCCTCTTACTAACTAATCTCATATAATCCATCAAGCAAGCATATTCCTCTAAAATAAAACCAGAACCACAAAAATGATGTGCTATATTTACAGTATGGATGAGCCGGTTGTTAATATTTATAGGCACACTTAGAAGATCCAACATGTCAATGTTACTATGTTAATGGTGAGTTGGTTGCAACAGTGACCAAGAAATCCAAACGCATAAACAGTATTTGCAGGACGCAGTTGACTTTAGTTTCACCAAATATATATGAAAGTTATTCAACTCTATAATACCATGCGCACGATGTGTACCTTTGCAATCACTCGTTTCCGCCATTTACCTATTTCCTTCCCTTTCTGCAACTCCCAATGCACAAGTTTTTGGAAACTGCTAATAAAATCAAGAATGATAATTTGGGGATAATTAGGACAAGCGCTCCTACCTAGAAAAGTCGAAATTAAGAAAATAAATAACTGAATAAATATATGGACGAATTTATTGCCTGAAATTTTCAACTCCAGCAGCTCAACAATTCTGTCAATTGTTGCCTCACAAATCATATCAGATGTAAAAACAACAGCAGGAGTACTTGGGGCCAACAAGGAGACCTTTCCACCAATGAGTAGTTGTAGAGTGAATAGCATTCCTTATACAACGTAAAGCTCTCTCTCATTCTAAAATACCCTGCTGGAGCTGGATTGAAGCTGCAACATCCTACACGAAGGAAGGAAACTATTAATGCATGCCAACCTCATATAAAGAAACCAATAAGACCTTTAACCAGACATTAAAGAGCATATTTCTTTCAAATAAGAGACACCATTGCCATCATTGACCTTCATTCTGATTAGGAAACAAAGTAAAAGCCCCCAAAACACAACATTGGATCACGCTATTACATGCCAAACAATTTTATGTACTATTTCTCTTTCATGAAGATACTGAAAAGAACAAAAGGGAACTTGAGACAGTTTCAGTTTAATAACAGTATACTATATTTTAAATATTATTATGAGCACTTGTAAGTTTAAATAGTCATCACCTCTCCATGTAGTAGTTCTCCAAGCAAACATGGATGTGTAATTGGTGAATATTGCAAGTTCGCCGCAGCTTCAAGTGAAACATTAGGAGTTTGTCTGCGACAAAATCTGATGAGTTCCAATAGTGGGTAATGAAGGTCTTGGCATATATGCATAGCCATCAAATCCCCTCCTATGTATTTCCCGGATAACTATAAACAATGCTTCATTATCTGGGATGCTTTCTATGAACTGCAACCCACTTTGAAGTAATTCATAGAAGAGCAACCTGCATTTATCTTCCTTGACCAACAGCCAAATCAAGTCCAAACAACTGTGCAACCACTCAATTAAAGCCTTGTCTGGTCTCTAGGACATTCCAACACATTCTTAATTCCTCTATTGTCTTTGATCCCAATAAGCCAACCAATTCAGCATATGGATGAAGATTTCAGCATGTAACACTGGTTTCAAGTTACATACAAGCCCAGTTAAAATGATCTTGCAACAGAGCCAACGTAAATTGCTTACAGCATTACATCAAATACATATTTAATCAAAATTCAACATTACTCACTAAAAGGGTTAGTCTGAACTTTGAAAATTCAGTCAGTGTTGTAAGCTTTTCGATGAAACCAAGCAATACCTTTCTATCTTAAATATTACAAATCAACACATCCGATCCATTATAAAAAAATTTCAATTGAAAACAACAACATTGTTTTTTACTCAAACACACAAAACCACCATCACAAATCTAAGTAATAAAAGAAGGGGAAAATCCATTGCTCATGCACCAGAAGCAACATCCCTGACCTTGCTTTGCAAGTATCCAACATAGTCCTTGACATGGCTAGCCGTGTCATAAATCCGGGTTCGTGCAGAACCAACCCGGTTGGACCCAGGTGGGTGCATGCCCCAAAAGTAGCGGAACATCCAAGTGGAGCCAGCCGCGACGGCGCCTCCGAAGCCGCACGCCAACAAGAAGCCGGCAGCGGTGAGAAAGAGCAGGGTGCATCCGGGGAGCCAAATGGGGCTAGTAAAAAGAACCAATGGCATAAAAAAGATGAACCCGAGAACGGTGGCAGAGAGGGCGAGAGCAGTGAGGATTAGGAGAGTTAAGGCCGAAACGAAAAAGATGAATAAGAAAGCGAGAAGAGGGGTGGTGTTGGGTGCATGAGATAGGATTATTTGTAGGAAAGTGAAGGCAGGGGCGATGCAGGTAGGCCTTGCCGGCCGCTGCTGGCTCGGATTACTTTCCGCCATGCTTAAGAAATGGGAGCTCCAAGATGGAGGAGGAGTTGAGGGAGAGGGGCTACAACTGTGGGAATAGACACCGGAAAGGGGTGACTTTTGCCAGGAAATTGCAAATCTCTCCAAATCATTCAAGATACCTTTTTCCTATTACAGTCTTTGAAGGAATAGACTGGTGAATAAAAAATTTATTTCTGTACCCCATTTAGGATTAAAAAAGTTGACAGGAGAGGTTAAAAGGCGGAAAAAAATTGGGCAGAAAGAAGTTAATTTAATACGTTGAATTCGAATTATTGTAGGAGGAATAGACTATATTTATTTATAAGTTTGTAATATTATATTCTAATAGAAGTATAGTAAGATTGAAATGTCTTATTCTAATTAATATAAAATAAATGAAATTTAATAAGGATTTAAAAATTTTATTCTAAAATAAAATAAAAGAAGTGTAATTTTATATGAATTTTACTTTTATTTTATTTTATCATTGTATTTTATTTAAATAAGGATTCAGGTCACTTAATTCTAACAATCTCCACCTTGATACAAATTCTTAATAAACAAGTTCTTCATCGCGAACTCTCAACAAACAAGTTTTCCACCTCTTCTATAAAACCCTTTAAGGGTTTAACTTCAACAATTAACACCAACCAAGTCTAAGAAATGCTTAAATTTGGTTATAGGAAGTGACTTAGTCATCATATCTGCAGCATTTTCATGAATACTAATTTTGCTCAGAACAATATCACCACGAGCAATAATATCACGAATAAAATGATACCAAATATCAATATGTTTTGTTCTCTCACAAAACATTTGATCTTTTGTAAGGGAGATTGCACTCTGACTATCACAAAATACTGTACTGATTTGAAGGTCTTCATTGAGTTCACTAAAGAGCCCCTTCAACTAAATAACTTCTTTACAAGCCTCAGTAATCGCCATATACTCAGCTTTAGTGGTAGAAAAAGCGACTGTAGTTTGCAAAGTGGCTTTCCAACTGATTGCACAACCTCTGATTGTAAAGACATAACCTGTCAGAGATCTTCTTCTGTTAAGGTCTCCAGCAAAATCAACATCAATATACCCAATGACTCCATCTCTAGTTCTTCCAGATTGTAAGCAAACATCAGTAGTACCTCATAAGTATCTTAAAATCCATTGAACTGTTTTCCAATGTTCTTTACTAGGATTCACCATGTATTTGCTAACTACACTAACTGCATATAATAAATCTGGACGTGAACAAACCATAGCATACATGAGAGATCCCGCTACACTAGAGTATGGAATGTAACACCCCTAACCCATATCTAAAGTCGGAATAGGGTTACGAGGCATTACCAAATAATATATCCCATTCACATACATTTATACATTCATTATCAAAAACCATTCGTAAACATTCACATTGTCCCTTATAAGGTTCTACGAGACCTTAAAACATGCTTAAGAGTGGTTCAGAACTAAACCGATCACATATACAAATTTCTGAACATTTAGAAAAATTTTACATTCATATGTCAGACGCCCGTGTAAGCATGCTGTGTGCCTCACACAACTACCAGACACGCTTGTGTCCTAGGCAGTGTGAAAATAGAGTATATATACTGACTTGCACCACACGGCCGGAGACACGCCCGTGAGCTTTGGCCGTGGGAAAACTAGAGAGGTTACTGACTTAGGTCACACAGCCAACCACACGCCCATGTGTCTAGCTCGTGTACCCTTCGAAATAGCCACACACGCCCATATGCCAAGGCTGTGTGCCTCATACGGTCATCAGACACGCCCGTGTGTCTAAGTCGTGCTCGAAACTGACTTAAATTCGTAGGGCTACCTCAGGGGACACACGGCCATGTAACATAACCGTGTGTCGCACACGGCTGAGACACACACCCGTGTCTCTACCCGTGTGGACAAAAATAGGCCATTTGAAAAGCCAACTTTGCCCCCATTTTCTCATGCACACATGGCAACCAAATTTGTACAATTTCAACACATATATAAGCAACCAAAACATACTATTCCAAACACATAACAAGCTATCTATCATCAACCAATTCAACTACTAAGTTCCATATACAAATATACCAAATCCATCAAAATTTTTCAATTCATCAAACATTGATAACTAACCAAATCAACATTCATTTAACTATATCCACAATTATAGCAAATATACCAAAATGACATTAGTCTATACATGTCATATATGATATATAAAAAGCTTCAAAAGTACCAACGAGTTGATTCGATAGTGTGATGATGGTTCCTGATGATCCCTGATGTCTGAGCTAGCTTCGATACTCTATAAAACAAAGACAAATATCACACAGTAAGCTTCATAGCTTAGTAAGTTCATACTAAATATACTCAACAGTTCATATAATACAAAACATCAATTACTAAACACTTATTAGTTCTTATATCATCATTCAATTCTAATCCACCACCATTTAACATGTATATACATATTCATCAAGCTTCATACACATAGTATCAACTACCACATAGGTATCATACATACCTGAACTTTTCTGTATTTATTTATTTCATTCTCACCTCTTTGTTCAATACATTAATTCATTCAGAAGTCATTCGATGCTCTAAGAATTCGCACACTTAGTGCCATCACATTAAACTGAAGCTATCTCGGTATCGCACACTTAGTGCCTCATATAACCGAAGTTATTCCAATTCGCACACTAAGTGCTATTTATAGCCGAAGCTATTTTAAAACACACACTAACTGCCAAACATAGTCGATTTATCATCGTACCCAATCGTAGTCACAGATATACAATTTATGCATTATTAAAGCATTAAAAACATAATTGTAACTTCATTTATCACGTACGAACTTACCTCATACTCAGAATTGACAAATCGGATCAATTACTCGATAACCTTCGATTTTCCCCGATTTAAATCCGAGTTCTTTCTTTATTGATCTATATGTATTCAAAATTAACCCATTTAATCAACAATTCATTCAATTTACTCCAAAAACACATAAATGGGAATTTTGCACATTAGCCCCTAATTTTTCACATTTCCTCAATTTAGTCCTTATTTCAAAACAACTCAGAATACACAAAATTTCAACATGCTCATGTTAGACTGAATTTTTCTTTGGTCTTTAGCAGTCCATTAATTCCATTTATTTCACATTTAGACCCCTATATTTTCAAATTTCACAATTTAGTCCACAATAAGTATTTTTATTAAAAAATCACTTAACTAAACATGTATATCAAACACCAAGCTTGCATAATTCATCATCAAACATTATAAATCTCAAGAATTCATCAATGGAAACTTTGAAAATCATCAACACTTTCAAAAATTGAAGCATGGGCTAGCTAGAACTCAAAACAACGATCACAAAATGTAGAAATCATTAAAAATCAAACAAAATACATACCTCAATCAAGCCAAGTGTGTGTCAAATATCAAAAGCCCTAAATGACCATCTTCTTCTTCTTATTTTCGGCTAGGATGAACTAAAATGATGATAATTTGATTTGTTTTATCATATATATCATTAATAATTTAATTACTATTTTATCATTATTTAAAGCACTTAAAACACATAATATAAGGCCATTAATGTCCATTAACCTTGTCAATGGCATAATAACATCATAAGGACCTCCCAATTAACAAGCCATGGCAATTAAACACTTTTACAAAGTGGAATGCAACTTTTTCATTTTACGCGATTAAGTCTTTTTCTCAAATTAAGCATTCAAATGATAAAATTAGCATATGAAATTTTCACACATATATAATCATATACTGTAAAAATAAAAAATAATATTAAAATAATTTTTCTGACATCAAATTTGTGGTTCCGACACCACTGTTTTGATTTAGCTAAAATCGGGCTGTTACATGGAACATGTGACATGTACTTAATCTTATTATCTGATTGTGGAGACAAAGCCGATGAAAGTCTAAAATGGGTTACTAAAGGAGTACTAACAGGCTACCCCTTCTGACTTAGGTACAATTTACTTACTTTTCTATCTCTGAGAATCTCCATACCAAATATCTTCTTTGCTGATCCCAAATCTTTCATCTCAAATTCTTCACTTAGTTGTCCTTTGACCTTTCTTATCTCTCCTTTATTTTTTACTGCTATCAACATGTCATCAACATAAAGAAGTAGATACACAAAAGAACCATCACTGTTTTTCTTAAAGTAAACACGACTGTCAAAACTACTTCTTTTGAAATCATGAGAAGTCATAAAGGAATCAAACCTCTTGTACCACTGTCTTGGTGACTGTTCAAACCGTAAAGGGACTTTTTCAGCAAGCAAACATAGTCTTTTTTTTCTGAGACTGTAAAACTCTCTGGTTGTTGCATGTAAATATCCTCCTCAAGTTCTCCATGCAAAAATACAGTTTTTACATCTAACTGCTCAAGCTCCAAATCATGCGTGGCGACAATACCAAGCAAAGATCAAATCAAACTATGCTTTACAACTGGGGAGAACACATCTGTGAAGGCCACTCCTGGAATTTGATTGTAACCCTTTCCAACAAGCCTTGCTTTATGTAACATCCCAAATTAGTGCCTAGTCAGAACAATGGTTTCGAGACCAAAAGTATGAGATAAAAATAATTATTTTATGATTATTATGAGGTCCATGATATGTATGCATGCTTGTGTGAGAATTTCATGAAGAAATTCTATGCATAAAATGTCCAATTGAACTTTAGGGACCAAATTGAATAAGATGCAAAACTTGTGTTCTAGAAGTTTTTAGCATTAAATTTCCTTAGTTTATAAATTAGAAGGTCCTAGTTAGCAATTTGACCAATTTCTATAATTTTGGACAAAAATGGACATGCATAGGAAAAATTTGAAAGAAAAGCTTTAAGGACATTTTAGTCATTTGGTAATTAAAAGAATAAAAAGGGAAAAATCAAAGAAAAATTTTCTCATCTTTTTCAATCTAGGGCCGAAAATAAGCTCTCCATAGCTAGGGTTCCTTCACTTTCCAAGCTTGATTGTAAGTCAATCCTAGCCCCGTTTTTAATGTTCTTTACATTTTTTAAGTTGTCATCAACCAATCTAGTTATTTGTACCATTATTTTGAGCTAGGGTTCATGTTAAAAAACTTACCCATGTGTGTCATGCATGTATTTTGATGTTTAATGGAGGAATATAAAAGTTTGATAAGTGTTTAACATCTTTTGCTAAGTGATTTTTTATGGAAATGCATAGAAAGGACCTATTTGTAAAAGATGCAAAATGAGTAGTAAGATATATGTTTTAATGAGAAATGCGGGCTTTTATGAGCATGTTATAAGTTTTTCTAGGCTTGGGTAACAAAGAAAATGAACACATTTCATTTTACGAGCCTAGGAGCTAAATTGTAATTATGTGAAAGTTTAAGGGCAAAATTGTAATTTTTCCAAAGAATGATTTATGGACTGATTTGAACAATGTGATAATTAAATAAGTGAAATTTGATATTATAGATAAAGAAAATGGAGTCCGGACCTAAACTAAGGGAAAAGCAAGGTTTTGGACTAAAACGTAAAGTTAGCAATATTTTGGGACCTAGGTAAGTTGTGTGTAAGTAATTCAACAATTTCATTATCGTGTATTTAATGCTTGGTGTTGTATGAAATATGTGTAAATGCCCTTATGGAATTTGACTTGAAATGATTCAATAATAATTTGATGATAGCTTTGTATCTCAAAAATCTCAGGTGACCCTAAGGAATACTTAGGATTTGGATGTCATGATATCATGATTAACGAGATACTGTGTAAGACCATGTTTGAGACATGGCATCGGCATCGGTACGCGATCCCATGTAAGACCATATCAGGGATATGGCTTAGACATCGATAAGTGATTTCGTATAAGATCATGTCTGGGACATAACATCGATATAAAGTCCCATTTAAGACCATGTCTGGGACATGGCGTCGACACCGATTCAAGACTTCGTAGAAGACCATATCTGGGATATGGCATCAATGTGCAGTACTATGTAAGACTATGTTTGGGACATGGCTGTGGCACCCTATTTGGTGTATGACAGTCCCAAGCGTCCTCCCGTATTCTAAATGGTTCAACGGGCCATTCAAGATCAAGGTTAAGAGATGGAGAAATATGAATAAGCTATAAGTAGTACAGGTATGTACGTAAACCTCATGAGTATGGAATTTGAGCCGTGATGGAAAATTTAGCATGAGTAAGAAAGAGTAAGATAAGTCGTGTAGTTCAATGACATTAATATCAATTATTATTATGTCCATTGTGTGTAAATTGAAAATGTAGTGGTAATTAGTAGCATTTTTAACTCATGAAATTGTATGATCTATGTTGTTTATTAGTTACATACAACTTACTAAGCTTTATGCTTACCCCTTCTCTCTTTTCCTTTTTCTTAGCATTGCTAAGCTAGATCGGGGATCGTAGACGTCAGAGCTCAAGTCACACTATCAACAAATCTTTTAGGGTCTATCTGGTTTAATACATTTAAGTATGGCATGTATAGGGGACTTATTATTATTTTTATACGTGTCATATTGGTTGGCCAAAGTGATGGCCCATATTGGTATACTAATTCATTTTGTATATGGCCATGAAGTATGGCTCATATTGATTATTGGGTTGTAATCTTAGATATTGATGCATGCATGAGATGTGCTGAAGCCTTTGAGGTGTGTGATGAGTTGGTTGTTGACAATGAATGATAAAATATGGAATCTATGCTTGATGGATGATTGATGTCACTTGGTTAGGTTATAGCATGGTTTAAAGTAAGGAAATGTTTTGAATGATTCTAGTAAGTTATAGAAACCCAAATATGTATACTTTGGCATGTAATTGCCATGCATGAGTTAAACTATGGATGTTTAAGTAAACCATTTATGCCATGATATTCACCATTGGTATATGAGGGTGTGCATGTGTTAGTGAGGATGAGAAAAGGGCTTGGAAAATAGCCTCAAAGTTGTCTACACGGGTAGACACACGGGCATGTGTCTAGGCCGTGTGTGACATACGGTCAGCCCCGGCGTGTTGTCCGGACATGTGTTCCCTACACCCTAGTTTTGCAAGTCAATATGCATGGTAGTAAACACACAGGCAGAGCTACGGCCGTGTGTCCCAATCGTGTGGAAGACAAGGCCTCCGGACATGGACGTGTACCCAGGCCGTGTGGAGTCTGCACCTTAAATGCGAAAATTAAATTCGCCACATGGCCTAGCACACAAGCGTGTGACTTGACTGTGTGACCTTTAATTAATGCTTACGTCATAAACAGAGAGTTATACGGGTTGAGGACACAAGCGTGTCCTAGCCACACAGGCGTGTGAAATCCACACGGCCTACCCACACGGACGTGTGGCTCTCCCAAGTTAGGCAAATTTTTCCTAAGTGTTGTAAAATTTTTAGAAACACCCAGTTTAGTTCGAACCAATTCTAATGCATGATTTGGGCCTTGTAGGCTCGTATTAGGGAAATTATGATTGAATATGAAAAATGTATGGGAAGTTGTGATTGTTTAGTTGTTAAGTCCAGTAATGCTCCGTAACCCTATTCCGGTGATGGATACAGGTTAGGGGTGTTACACTTTATATCTGGGTTCTTCAACTCCTAGAGTCCCTTCTTTCTTTTTAAACACCCATTTACAACAAACAACCTTTTTGCCTCTAGGAAGTTTCACAAGATCCCATGTTCTGTTTTTGTGGAGTGATTCCATCTCCTCTTGCATAGCAAACATCCACTTTTTTTAGTCTTGACAGCTAACAACCTCAGAATAATTAGATGGCTCTTGGTTTGCATCTATATCTTCAGCCACATTTAAAGCATAAGCAACTAGATCAGCCTCAGTATATTTCTTTAGAGGATTAATTTCTCTTCTAGTTCTGTTTTTGGCGATAAAGTATTATGGTGAAGAAGTAACTCTATTCTCGATTTTTGTACTGGCTTGAAGAGTCGACTCTGTATTAATCTGATGCTCTACCTACTTTTGATTTTTTTATTGGAAGAGTCTTTAAGAGATAAGTTAGGTAGCATAGAAGTATCATAAAAAACAACATCTTTGCTAATCACAACTTTTCTATTTTCAGGACACCATAACTTATACCCTTTTACACCAGCTTTATAACCAAGAAAAACACATTTAATGGATCTCGATTCCAATTTTCCATTATCACATGGGCATACATAGGACAACCAAAGATCTTTAATTCAGAATAATTACCAGGATTACCAGACCATACCTCTTATGGAGTCTTTTTCTCAATGGCAACGGATGGAGATCGGTTGATCAAAAACATGCAGTAAAGGCTGCTTCTGCCCAAAACGACTTTGGTAAGTTGGCATTTGACAATATACATCGAACCTTCTCCATGATCATTCTGTTCATTCATTTTGCATGCGCAATACCATTTTACTGTGGAGTGTGGTGAACTGTCAAGTGTCTCACGATCCCTTCTGACTTGCACAATCTATTAAACTCATCAGGACAAAACTCTAAGCCATTGTTTGTGTGAAGGTATTTTATTTGTTTTGCTGTCTATTTTTCAATCATAATTTTCCAAGACTTAAATGTGGAAAACACATCTCTTTTCTACTTCAGGAGGAATGCCCAAACTTTTCTGGAAAAATCATAAATAAAAGTTAGCATATAATTAGCTCTACCTTTCGAAGGCACTCTGGATGGCCCTCACAAATCAGAATGAATATACTCCAACATTCCATTCATGTTATGGATTCCTCTAGTGAATCGAACTCTCTTTTGCTTCCCAAAAACATAGTGCTAACAGAACTTTAGTTTGCAAATTCTTTACCCATTAAGAAGTCCTTTTTTGCTCAATTCTACCATGCCATTCTCACTCATATACCCTAGGCACATATGCCAAAGTTTAGTAATATCATCTTCTGACAAGGAATAGAAAGCGACAGCTACACCACCAATAACAGTAGAACCCTACAAAATATATAACTTGGTAGTCTTTCTCTGCCCTTTCATCACAACAAGGGTACCTTTGGAAATCTTTAAAATCCCACTTTCAGCTGTGTATCTATACCCTTTTGAATCAAGAGTACTCAACGAAATTAAATTTCTCTTCAATTCTAGAACATGTCGTACGCCACTAAGTGTTTTGACAATTCCATCAAACATCTTAACTTTAATTGTTCCAACACCTGCGATTTTACACAAAACATTATTTCCCATCAAAACAACACCTTCAGACATTGTTTCGTAAGTTGTAAACCAATCCCGATTGGGGCTCAGGTGGAAGGTGTAGCCTGAATCAAGTATCCACTCCTCACTCACTTTAGAATTGTTGATAGAAGTGACTAGAAGTTCACCATCGCTATAGTCTTCTACAACATCAGCTTCACCAGAATTTTCTGGTTGTTTTCCCTTTTGATTCGCAACCTCCCTTTTAATCTTGTTCTATAGCTTGTAGCACTCAGATTTAATATGCCCTTTCTTCTTACAGAAGTTATAAGTTTTATCTCTATTTGAAGACTTCGATCTACCCTTAGATTTACCGCGAGGATTTCATTCCTGCGTCCCTCTATGATCATCATCAGTATTCCAATCTTATCTCCCATGAATAATGAGACCCTCTCCCTGAGAGTCAGATTTAACCACAAGATGCTTCATCTTACCATACAAGGTCAAAGAATCATAAGCCTCTTCAACTGTGAGAGACTTGCCGCTATATAAAATCATGTCTCTAAAGGTTGAATAAGACGGGGGCAACGAACAAAGTAGAAACAACCCTAGATCTTTCTTATCATACTGAACCTCCATAGCTTCCAAATTTGAAAGAATTTCTTTGAACACTTGATAAACTGTAATTTATACATGTTTTTATCCCATGCTTAGCACATTTATGGATGGTTTCTCCTTAGATTTGGTGAATTCAATGCTCCTAATTCTTTAATTTCATGTTTTATACTTAGGTGAGCATAAGAGAGTAAAGTGAGCAAGAAACGGGCGGAAAACGGATAAAATGGACCCACATGGGAAATCAACACGGCCTAGACTTCCTCACACGGGCGTGTCCCATGGCCATGTCCCTTTGGCAGGATCGAAGCATGACTTACACGGGTAGACTACATGCCCGTGCCTATTCAACAGCCTTGACTACGGGCTGGAGTAATCGCACATGAGCGTATCACACGGGCATGTCCCTACTGAGCCCAAGTATAACCCTATTAGGAAAATGCCAATTTTGAAGGCTCTTAGGCATTCTAATGCCTATTTAAACACCTGATGAGGCACTTAGGAAGGAGACACAGAGTAGGAGGTAAGGAATTACTCAAGGGAAGCCGATTGGTCCATCTCAGAAGCCGGATTCATCATCAAGACTGAAGATCTCCTTTCAATTTCCATTCAGGGGTTTTGGGTTTTCTTTATGTTTTGTATTCATTATTCTTCTGAGATGTTTTCTTCTATAATTATGAACTAAACCTCCTAAATTCCTAAGGGAAATGAAACCTAAGACAGATCTTGTTATTATTATCTGAATTGTATGATAAATATTTGACTTGTTCTTAATTATGTGTTCTTAATTCTTGTTTTTATATTCCAGGATATTGATTCAAATTAATGCTCTAATTCAGAGGAGGAATAGACCCTGTCTAAGAGTAAATTTGTCATAATTAAGTGGAGTTGATTGCACGCATAGAGATAGGGTGATAAGATTTTGCCGGATTACGGTGAAACCTAATAAAAGGATCTATAGATCGAGCTAATGCAATACTAGGTGTTAATTAGAAAGAGATTTCAATTAATCAACCTAGGGTTAGACGTTATTAGTCTCGAGAGAGATAATAATAAAACTTAGGGATTTCTACGGATCAAGTCAAATGAATAAATCATCTGATTCAGAGTCAAATAACAAGTGAAGTCTAGGTAGATTTTTACTTGGGTATTGTCTTAATCAATCGAGTTTTCCCAAAAGCTTTTCCCCAATTTCTCTCTGTGCACTCTTAGTTTAGTTAGTTTAGATAACCAAATCCCTTAATTTTTAGGCTAGATAATAAAAAGAAGGTAATTACTAGTACTCTTGGTTCCTTTGGGTTCAACAATCCGGTCTTGCTAAAGCTATACTACTCTTCGATAGGTACATTTGCCTTCATCGAGATAATAGTTAGTTTCAAGAATGGTTAATTATAAATATTTAAAACCTGCCGCGAATATTACGTATCAAGTTTTTGGCGCTGTTGCCGGGGAACTAGGATACTTGGAACACTCAATTTTTATTACTTTAGCCATTTTACTTTATTTGCAATTTAAAATTTTATTTTCTTTTCTAATTTTTCTTTTCTTCGTTCCTAGAAGGTTTTTATAGTGTATGACTAGAAGAAACCCGTCGAGACCATTACTATTTGATAGTGAGATTAATCGCACAGTTCGTAAAAATCGAAGAGAAATAAGGCAAAGCTTACAATACACAGAGGAAGAGCAAGAGGATGATACTTCAACCACAACCGAGGAGATGGCTGAAAGCCAAGAAAATTCGCTACCTCCTGCGATTGCTGTTAATCAGAATCCTACTCCGCACACTATATATAATTATGCTAAACCTTCTTTAACAGGAACTGAATCGAGCATAGTTAGAACTGTTGTAGCTACAAATACTTTTGAACTGAAACCTAACACAATTCAAATGATACAGCAATTTGTTCAGTTTGATGGTTTGCAGGACGAAGATCCCAACGCTCACTTGGCAAACTTTTTGGAACTATGTGATACATTTAAAATTAATGGCGTTTCTGATGACTCCATTCGGCTTCGGTTATTCCCTTTTTCATTGAGAAACAAAGCTAAACAGTGGTTGAATTTGTTACCACGAGGGTTAATCACTACTTGGGAACAAATGACTGAAAAGTTTTTATTAAAATATTTTCTGCCGGCTAAAATGGCTAAATTACGTAATGATATCTCTTCTTTTGTGCAGATGGATTTAGAAACACTCTACGATGCATAGGAGAGATACAAGGACCTCTTGAGAAGATGCCCTTACCATGGGTTACCACTCTGGCTATAGGTTCAAACATTTCATAATGGCCTGAATCCTTCAGCTCGACAGATGATCGACGCAGCCGCTGGCGGAACTATCAATAATAAGACACCTAAAGATGCTTATGAATTTATAGCAGAGATGTCACTGAATAATTATCAGTGGCAAGTCATGAGGACAAAGCGAACAAAAGTAGACGGCGTTTATAACGTCGATTCGCTCACCATGCACTCTAATCAGGTAGAACTCTTGAATAAGAAAATTGATGGTTTTCTTAGTTCTTCACAGGTTCACCCAGTAATGTAGTGCGAAGCAAGTGGAGGTGGATCGAGTAATCCAGATTACCCACCCTATGGCTATAACATGGAGAACAAGCAGTTAAATTTCATGGGTAATAATCTTTGACCTCAAAATAATCCTTATAGTAATACTTACAATGCAGGTTGGAGGAACCACCCAAATTTCTCATGGTGAGGCCAAAGAAATCAGCAACCACCTCCACCTCCAGGCTTCCAACAACCACCCTACCAATAAGAGAAAAAGCCGAATCTTGAGGAGATGCTAACAAAATTCATCTCGGTGTCAGAAACTCATTTTTAGAATATTTAGACAACACTTAAAAATCAACAAGCATCGATCCAAAGGCTCGAAACTCAGATAGGTCAGCTCGCTAAATTGATATCTGAACGACCATAAGGTAGTGTAACACCCCAAACCCGACCTAGACGTTATGGCCGAATCTGGTGCGTCACATCAAACCATTTTTCAAATTTGATCTTTCTGGTGAAAATC
This sequence comes from Gossypium hirsutum, assembly GCF_007990345.1. Classification (NCBI taxonomy): domain Eukaryota; kingdom Viridiplantae; phylum Streptophyta; class Magnoliopsida; order Malvales; family Malvaceae; genus Gossypium; species Gossypium hirsutum. The sequence goes on along the minus strand of NC_053424.1, from coordinate 83,900,707 downwards.
CATTACTGAATCTAAATTCCTTTATTATTATTAAACTAAAGTTCTCATCAAAACGTTTACCAATTTGTTTTCCTTTGGTATATTACCTCATTTAAAATCGTAGAAGCATTTTGAAAACTTTGTTGTTGGAAGCTCGTGTTCCTTAGAAAAATCATGCCATTTTGAAATCTCGGGTTTTCCTAGACTAGCAGTTTAGTATAAGAAATCACAATCCAAATTAAAACTTAAAATCCACCTACGGCCTTATTACATAATTTAAAAACCCAAAACGAAATCTAATTGTAATTAAAAGAAACAGAAACAGTAGTGTGGCCATCTCCGAGCCCCTCGCAGCTCCGATCCGTCTAAGGCTGGAAATTACCTGAAAGGTTAATAAACGGGGTGAGTTTACGAAAACTCAGTGTGTAATCCCAATAACAAACAAACAGTGAATAACACGATATCAGTACAATCTGGGCCAAAGCCCTATTCAGTCTCGACATATACTGGGCCGAAGCCTTTCGTTTAACAGTTATTGGGCCGAAGCCTTTTCATAAATCATGTCACTGGGCCGAAGCCTTTACTGTAAATGATATGGCCCATAGGCCCATTTCACTATCACATGAAATACCAATGAATGTATGCAAGCCCATTTGGGGAGGCTACTCAACCCACCATCCGCTACTCTCCACCCGTACCAACCAACACACCATGTGGGGAATGACTCAACCCACCCAACCAACACACCACTGGCAGCATAGCTGCTTTATCATATAACTAGAGGCCTAGCCTCTTTTAATAACTGGGGCAAAGCCCTTTTCGGTAAATTAGGGCAAAGCCCTTTTCGGTAAACTGGGGCATAGCCCTTTTAGCACTTCCTCCATTTATAAAACCCAACCCATGCAACATGTCATGTATGCAGAATGTCATGCCCATATTTGAATCAAACAATCATAGTCAAGCCATTCATATCACCAACATATATTCACAATCAAATCCGTCAACCACACAGTCCAAGTCAGTCACTTGCCCACAAGGGCAAAACAGTCATTTAACACCCTAAGGGAAAAATGGTAATTTTACCCCACAAGAGAATCTCGGTAATTCTACCCTACAGGGTTATTTCGGTATTTCTACCCTACAGGGGTATTTTAGTAATTCTACCCTACAAGGGTATTTCGATAATTCTACCCTACAGAGTTATATCAGTAATTCTACCCTATAGGGGTATTTCGATATTTTACAAATCGAGAGCATTTCGATAATTTCACAAATCAGGAGTATTTTGGTAATTTTACAAGCCAGGGGTATTTTGGTAATTTTACAAACCAGGGGTATTTTAGTAATTTTACAAACTAGGGGTATTTTGGTAATTTTACTGATTGAAGGTATTTTGGTAATTTTGTAAACCAAGGGTATTTCAGTAATTTTGTAAATTGAGGGTAAAACGGTAATTCTATAAATTGAGGGTAAAACGGTAATTCTATAAGTCGAGGGTAAAATAGTAATTCTATAAATCGAGGGTAAAATGGTAATTCTGTAAATCGAGGGTAAAATGATAATTCTATAAATCAAGGGTAAAATGGTAATTTTATAAATCGAGGGTAAAATGGTAATTTTGTAAATTAGGGGTAAAACGGTAATTCTATAAATTGAGGGTAAAACGGTAATTTTGTAAATCGAGGGTACTTTGGTAATTTTACAATTCGAGGGCATTTCAGTAATTTGGTAAACTAAAGTATTCTAAACAGGGATAACAATACGAATGGGCCTAAAGCCTATTCTCGGCCCAAATGGGCTCACACGCTCGTGTGGCCCTTTTAGCCCAAATCTAGCCACAAATATGAGATTCACCTAGCTTAGTCCAATATTTACTACACAATCAAACAACTTATCTAATGGGGCCCGTAGGCCAATTGGGCCTACATGACCCCTTTCGGCCCATTGCGGCTCGAAGTAGCCATCCTACTGTTAGAGTAGCGAGAAAATACACACCTGATAGGAGACTGGAGTTAATCCGCGCTCCAAGCACTCTTAGCCGACACCCAACCCAAACGAGCACGCCATAAAGCGAAAGGGATCAGCCAAGAAAGGTACCTTTACTCTCCTCGTGCTTCTCTCTATTTAAAGCCAGCTTCGCATCCACTCTTATGTTATTTTCCCGATGTGGGATCCCTCCATCATTAGAGTTTAAATTCAACACCAACTCTTGCCGCCCCCCTGTTAGCAAAATAAAAGCTCTTTGCTTGCCATGAGTTTCGAACCCTGGACTTCCTTGCCAACTCTATGACGCCACCTTCCTGCCTCTTATGTGTCGCTACTTTGCTACTAGACCACAAGGCTTTTTGTGGCACAATTTCTCCAACAATATTCTTAAGGCCTACCTACTACACCTAGGGTTTGATTCACCTTAAACCAAAATTTTGCTAGAGTCCAGGTTTGAACCCGAGACTTCTCCAACACTTCTCAGCATGCTTAACCACTAAAACAAGCCTTCATTAACGAAATTTACAAGCACAACAAAATATTATAAGCTGCCTTCAACCGCTCCCATGCTCAAGGCCCAAACTTCTAGGCCCAAATTCAGGGTGTTACAGGTAGCTTACCGAGGAACACTGAATCTAACCCAAGGGAGCAAATCAATTTAATTACCATTCAAGATGAGGAGGGGTTAGTTGCACCTGAACCAAAACAGAGGCAAGAAACTGTAGAAAGTAAAGGTAAGGGTGAGGTGGACCACAATGACCAAAAACTGGTAAATAAAGAGTACAAACCTCGTGTGCCATACCCAAACGCGCACAGAAGAACAATTCGGTAAATTCCTTAAATTATTAAAGAAGTTACATATTAACTTACCGTTTATTAATGCTCTTTCGCAGATGCCAAACTCAGTCAAATTCTTAAAGGAGCTTTTAACAAATAAATGAAAGTTGGATGAGGCGTCGCATGTGGAACTAAATGTGGTTTGCTCAGCCATACTACAGAATAAGCTGGCCAAAAAATTAAAAGATCCAGGGAGTTTTATGATCCCTTATTTAATTGGTAGCCTAGACGTAAATAATGCCTTGGCTGATTTAGGGGCTAGTATCAATGTCATGCCTTACAAAATGTTTAGACAACTAGGTCTTGGGAAACCTAAACAAACTAGGATGAGTATTCAATTAGCCGATAAAACAATCAGGTTTCCTAGGGGATTATTGAAGATGTACTCGTTAAAATTGACAAATTTATATTCCCAGTTGATTTCGTTGTTCTAGACATAGAAGAGGATGGTAATGTTCCTTTAATTTTAGGGAGGCCCTTTTTAGCAACCGCTAGAACAATAATTGACGTTGGCACAGGTGAACTCATACTTCGTGTGGGAGACGAAACAATCACCCTTCAAGCTCGTAATTCGAGTAACACATCAAAAATTGAAGGTGGCTGTATAAATCATTCTACTAAAACTGACTATGTGGTGCAACCTACTTTACAGGAAATAAGTTCGAAGAACCTACACGAGTCATGTTCAAGCAACAATAAAGGACCCATCTATGAAGAACGAAGGCTACAAATTGAGGAACTAGATGAATGGCAGACACAGAAACCGAGAACACCCGATAAATCGAAACCAAGCAAGGACGAGCTCAATACATCACCAAATCAACTTAAGGTTGGAGACAAAGTACTACTAGATGCAACAGATCCTCGCATTACCACTTCTGAACCTAATGAAGAAATTCCCCTCACGATACTCAGTATTTTACCATATGGTACAGTCGAGGTAATTCACCCCAAATTAGAAACTTTAAAGGTAAACAATCCTCGTTTTAAATCTTATATTGAAATAGTTGATAGCAGGGATGAGGAGTGTAAACTCCTCGAGCCACTATGATCACACACCAGAGAGGTAAGTCAAGTTTAGACTATAAATAAGCGCTTCTCGGGAGGCAACCCGAGCACTAACAGTATTGATTTATTTAAATTCTAGTTTTTCACATTTAACGTACTAACTGAGTCTTGAAACACAGGGTTTCCCCATCCACACGGCCAGGCACGCGGGCGTGCCTTAGGCCGTGCACACACCACAGGAGGAGACACGGTCGTGTAAAAATAGGGAAATTTTTTTTCCCCAACACGGGATGTGATAAGTCACCACGGCAGTGTGCTAAGGCCGTGGGCGAAACTGCCAAACCAATACGAGCGTGTGACACGACCATGTTGTGAAACTGTGGGTGGACCTGTCAAATTAGCACGGGCGTTCGACACGCCAAGGCCTAGCCCCGTGGTCGACACTATCAATCTAACACGGGTATGGGCTACCATACACGGGAGTGGGAGAAGTGAACGAAGTAAGACACGGCCATGCGACACGGCCGTATGCGCCTACACTCCCAAGGAACACGGGCGTGGGGCGAATGTCAGACGCACCTAAATTTAAAAATCGCAAAATACGTAGGAAAAAATTAGGGCACATGGGAGTGCCCCACGGCCGTGTGCCTCAAAATCTATATAAACCCCTCACTATTCATCATCTCCCTCCCCAAAAATTCCTAACCCTGCCCTACCTGCCACACTTATGCGCCGCCTACAACACTGTTCCGACGACCCAAGCTTCTCCCTTTTGCATTTGTTTACTCTTTTCTCTCTATTTTCTTTAAATATTTTGCCTATTTCATGTTTTCTCTGATCCATTTGACTATTTTAAGTGAACATTCATAGTAGAATAATAGAAATACTCATGCTTATTATTAAAGAATTTTGCCATTTTTATATTACATTCATCTATCTTTCTTGTTTCCATGGATTTTATGCTTACCCACATGCATTCATACGTTAGATATGCCCATCTTATTATTCTTGTAGTCCCATTTTAATAACTTGATATATTTGCTCTAGTTGTTTTAGATTTGTTCTCTTCATCTAATACGCAAGTCTCATGAAATATTCCTATTTAGTTTTGTTTTTCCATGCTATTCTTGGGACATATTGGTTAAACTTCAAATTTTCAATGTAGATATACAATGTCATCCTCACATGGTAAGAAGACCGCGGTCTCCGCCTCAAAGAAGAGGAAAAGAGCAGCATCATCCTCGGATCCTACCGCTGAGATCTATCACCCTTTCCTCGAGTTCCCCTTGAGACCCCAAAAGGAGCTATTTCAGACATTACGGGCCTGACCCTTAGGTGTGAGCCACTGCATTAACTGGGCACACTTGAACAGATTCAGTTGCCTGACGCGGTCCGAGCCCTCCAAATGACTGACCCGTGGGGGCTCTTCTTTGAGATCATCGAGCCGGCGTATCTCAAGTTCACATTGAAACTCTGCTTCACGTTCCATCTTCAGACCGTCATGACCAACTTCGACGATCCTGGAACGGTCCAGTTCTGCCTTGGTGGTCTAATGCGCTAGTTGACCGTACCCAAGTTCGGGATTGCACTAGAGATTTACATGGAGGAGTTCATGGACGACAATGAACTCGACGCCCTCCACCGCCACATCCACTACTCCCTTTCAAAATGCTGGAGGGACCTCGTCCCTACCTCGGTCACCTATGATCCTAGCCGCTCTAAGGCATCGACCCTCGCCTTATCCCTGCGATACCTACACGTCATCTTGGCTCACACTCTGACGGGACGATGAGAGAGCACCGGTGTCGTCACCACCCACGATGCCTATTTCTTAAGGAGCATGGCGAACGGGCACGTCCTTGACTTTGCCGACTTTATCGCCCTCGCCATTCGCCATCAGACGGAGCGACATCGGAGGGGGGTCATCTCTATCGGGCCCTATGTGACTCGACTGGCTCGGCACTTCGGGCTCCTCAACACAGCGAAACAATTATCCTCCCTCACTCTCATCAGCCAGATGTCCCCACAGGGCATCTCGAGCATGTTAAACATAAGGATGATCAAGAAACAAAGTGGCACCTACCCTCCTCAGTACCGCCTTGTCCAGTCCACTGAGGAGGAGGACCCAGAGGACATTACTGATGATGTCCCTCCACGTCATGAGGACACGTCGTCTTAGCCACCATCCATCCATTGTCCAGTTCATGCGGCGGCTTCATACTCTGACATTTCTGAGTGCCTTACACGATTTGAGCAGTAATATTTTCAGCACTTTGATCACATTGATACGACTCTACATTAGATTTGCTAGCACTTCCACATCTCATCACCACCACCACCTCGCGAACCATCCGGTGATGATGATGTTTAAAAACTTTTTATTTATTATTTTTATTTTCACTTTTATCTTTATTTATCTTATTTAAGTACTTTTTATTTCATTTTCCTTTATTATTATTATTTTAATTTTAGTTTTTATAATTTTTATTGAATAATTTATGGTTTCGGCTATTTCATTACGAGTAATTATGCTTCCTTATATTTCCTAAAAAGTTCTTGATTCTATTACAGTTATAAAGAGCTCCAAAGCTCATCATCGCATAGGAACTAAAAACCCCACTAACAAAGGTTCTCTACGACTGCCATGTCCTGCTCGACCACGACCATAGCTACCACCAGATATAATATTCTTTTGGCGCAGGACTTATGGACTACTGAACCTCTACCACCACCGGAGTATCCTCCTTCACTCTCATCATTGCCTTGGCCGATTATTCTCCATAACTCCAATTCAAGGAGTTCATTCATCATTCAGGAAGTTTCACTTCTTTCCCTATCTTATGATTATTTATCTATATTTTTCAATATATCTATCTTTGTACATTGAGGGCAATGTACATCTTAAGTGTGGGGGATATTTCATATCATCATTAGAAATCCCTGAATTTTGTCTTATTCTCATGTGAATCACTCATATCACTATTAGAATGAATTTTAATTAATTTATGATTTTTATTGATATGTCTTGAATTAAAACATAGGCATTTATGCATTGATTGTTTAAACTTTAAGACATTAGGGAATCAAGCATGATAAGTTTATTTTTGAAGGATTATAAACTTTTAGGTTGTTTCCCTAAGTTTAGGTATTGTCGTGAGTTGAAATTCACAAGTTTAAACATAAGAAAAAAACATAATTTTTGTGAGATCTTGAGCCTTTAGAGCATATTTTATTTCTTTCATACTCACTTTTATTATGAGTGTGTCAGTATTGATTTGTTATACTAGAACTTGCTTGCTTATGCATGTCAAAACCACACCATTTGATTTGATATGTCAAGATGATAAAGGCACTTAGGTTTAACCCACTCACTTCACAAAAGCCTACCTTCATAATTAACCCTTAGTGAACGCCTTTGAGCCTAACAAACCATTAATTGATTTACCCTCAATATTAACCCATAACCCATTATTGTTGAAATCCCCTAATTTGATCCCTATTTTTGTCGAGATTTGATTTGAACTAATTGCTTAGCTATGTTTTGTTCTTCTATGTATTTGACTTGTTCGTAAAAAAAATACTTCAACACATATTAATAGTAACTCGTCATTTCTGAGCTTGAGTGTTAATTCCATATTCTGATAAGAAGCTCACTTGTATTCAACTGATGACTAGTTATTTTTCTAGCTAGGTAATTTTTCAATTCAATCTCAATTCTAACCTTTTCCTTCAGCTTGTGACCACACCCCCTAACCAAAGCCACGTTACAACCCTCTAAAGACTTTTTTGATTGATGTATCAACTCAATATATAGTGGTGGAGATTTGATTTTCAAGCAAGCCTATTGTAATAACTTTTCATATTGACTAATGAGTGCTTTAATTGATGTCCTTAAACACCTTGAGTGATTTGAGTGAATCTTTAGTGAGGATGTTAAACTCTGTGATATTTTGATCAAAGGTAATCACTTAGATAAGGGGAGACACCTATGTTTTCGTGATAAAATACCTCAACTTGGAATGTTTGAAACTTTGATGTACTTTTAGTTGAATTTTCAATGTATGAATACTTGTGGATTATTTTGAGATATTATTGATAGGGATTATAAATCGAGAAGAATTTATTTTGATTGTGTGTTGGGGATTTTGCTTGAGGACAAGTAAACGTTTAAGTGTGGGGCTATTTGATAAATTGTAATTTATACATGTTTTTACCCCATGCTTAGCACTTTTATGGATGGCTTCTCCTTAGATTTGGTGAATTCTATGCTCCTAATTCTTTAATTTCATGTTTTATACTTAGGTGAGCATAGGAGAGTAAAATGAGCGAGAAATAGGCCGAAAACAGAGAAAATGAACCCACATGGGAAATCAACACGGCCTGGACTTCCTCACACGGGCGTGTCCCACGACCGTGTCCCTTTGTTAGGATTGAAGCACAACTTACACAGGTAGACTATACGCCCGTGCCTGTTCAACAACTTTGACCACGGGCTGGAGTAATCTCACACGAGTGTGTCACACGAACGTGTCCCTACCGAGCCCAAGTATAGCCCTATTCAGAAAAAGCCAATTTTGAGGGCTCTTAGGCATTCTAATGTCTACTTAAACACCTGATGAGGCACTTAAGAAGGAGAAGGAGAAGTAGAGTAGGAGGCAAGGAATTACTCAAGGGAAGCTGATTGGTCCATCTCAGAAGCCGGATTCATCATCAAAACTGAAGATCTCCCTTCAATTTCCATTCAGGGGTTTTGGGTTTTCTTTATGTTTTGTATTCATTATTCTTCTGAGATGTTTTCTTCTATAATTATGAACTAAACCCCTAAATACCTAAGGGGAATGAAACCTAAGACAAATCTTGTTATTATTATCTGAATTGTATGATAAATATTTGACTTGTTCTTAATTATGTGTTCTTAATTCTTGTTTTTATATTTCAGGATATTGATTCAAGTTAATTCTCTTATTCAGAGGAGGAATAGACCCTGTCTAAGAGTAAATTTGTCATAATTATGCGGAGTTGATTGCACGCCTAGAGATAAGGTGATAAGATTTTGCCGGATTAGGGTCAAACCTAATAAGGGGATCTATAGATCGAGTTAATGCAACACTAGGTGTTAATTAGAAAGAGATTTCAATTAATCAACCTAGTGTTAGACGTTATTAGTCTCGAGAGAGATAATAATATAACTTAGGGATTTCTAAGGATAAAGTCAAATGAATAAATTGTCTGATTCAGAGTCAAATAATAAGTGAATTCTAGGTGGATTTTTCCTTGGGTATTGTCTTAATCAATCGAGTTTTCCCAAAAGCTTTTCCCTAATTTTTTGTGCACTCTTAGTTTAGTTAGTTTAGATAACCAAATCCCCTAATTTTTAGGCTAGATAATAAAAAGAAGGTAATTACTAGTACTCTTGGTTCCTTTGGGTTCGACAATCCGGTCTTGCTAAAGCTATACTACTGTTCGATAGGTACACTTGCCTTCATCGTGATAATAGTTAGTTTCAAGAACGATTAATTAAAAATATTTAAAACCTGCCGCGAATATCATGTATCAACACTGTTAAGTGTTCGTGTACAGATGCACCTTCCTCCAAATGATGAGTATAAAGACGCTGCTTCATATACAACTTGCTTGTTAGATTTTTCGACATACATGTTTGTTCTAGCCTTTTCCATAATTCAGCGACAGTCTTCTCCTTCATCACATCCTGCAAAATTTCGTTGGACAAATGCAGATGTAATTGTGTTAACGCCTTTTGATCCTTACGCTTCTTCTCTTCATCTGTTAATGTCAAAGCCATCTTATCTATCCCTAGCAAAGTATCCTTCAGATCCATCTGCGCAAGAACTGCTTGCATCTTAGTCTGCCACAACGCAAATCCAGTGTTGCGATCCAACAGCGAAATTTCATACTTCAAAGAAGCCATTACCGTGACCGAGATGAACAACTTGGAAGCTCGGATACCAATTTGTGAAATTAAAATAAAATAAAATAAAGAACACACAAATTTTAAGTGGAAACCCTTTCGGGAAAAAACCACGGGCAGAGGAGAAGAAAATTCACTATGTCGAATTCGAATTATTACAAGAGGAATAGACTATGTCTATTTATAGGCTTGTAAAGTCATATTCTAATAGGAGTGTAGTAAGATTAAAACACCTTATTCTAATCAAATATAAAATAGATGGAGTTTAATAATGTTTAAAAAACCTTATTCTAAAATAAAATAAAATAAGTGTAGTTGTATATAGATTTTACTTTTATTTTATTTTACCACTGTATTTTATTTAAAGAAGGATTCGGGTCATTTAATTCTAACAATAGGGTTATTGAAATTGAACCGGGCTGAGAATTGAGTGGTGTATGATGCATTTAAAACCATCATAAAATCAGAAAGAACTGGTTGAAGAGCAAAAATAATTGCCTAGTAATTTTCGTCTATTTATTTCAAAAAGAATTAAAAACTGTAGCTGCTGCTCATCCCAATCTAATAGCCATTTAATTTTAAAAGAAATGTTGTTGGTGCTCGTTCCATATACAGATATAATGAATCTATTTCTCAAATTGGTCCATCATTTTATGCTCTATACAGGTTTTGGTTGGGCTAAGATTGATTCATTTGATTATGGTATGTTTGACAAAATAATAGCATGGGAGTTTTTCAAGGACTCGTTGTAACACCCCTAACCCGTATCTGTCATCGGAATAGGGTTATGAGGCATTACCGAACAATCACAACATAAATCGTACATTTGTGCAATCATAATTAAAATCTGTTAAACTTAATCACTTTGACCCTTATAAGGCCCATTGCAAACTTTGGAAGACTTAGAAAATTTTCTTTGATTTAAGGGTCACACGCCCATGTGAACAGGCCGTGTGCCTCATACGGCTACCAGACACGCCCGTGTCACAGGCCATGTGAAAACAAGGCATACATACTGACTTTCACCATACGGCCAAAGACACGCCCGTGTGCCATGGCTGTGGGAAAACTAGAGGGGTTACTGACTTGGGTCACATGGCCGACACATGCCCATATGCTAGCCGGTGTGCCATACATGGCTAGTAGACACGTCCGTGTGTCTAAGCCGTGTCAAAACTGTAAGGTATACTGGCTTAATTCGAAAGGGTACCCCAAGGGACACACGATCGTGTAACATGACCATGTGTTGCACATGGTTGAGACACACGCTTGTGCTCTGCCCGTGTGGACAAAAATAGGCTATTTGCAAAACCAATTTGCCACCCTTCTCAAGCACACCTAAACCATAACAACTTGCATCATTTATATACATTCAAAGGCAACCAAGACATGCCATTTAATACACAAAACATGTCATCTTATTCACAACCATTTCAATACTCAAAACCATGACCAAAATCATATTGAAACATTATGTCAAAACCAATTGTTCCATTTATCTCCTTTATGCATTTTCTCAACATTTTATCACCTATTTTAATATCACAAAACATTCCATCACAACATCTTATAATCAAGCCATTACATATCAATTTTCAAGCATTAACAACTAACCAAATGAGCAACCATTTAGCTATATCAACAACTATGGCAAACATACCAAAATAAGCCCACATATAAGGCACTATATACATTAATATATCACTTATCAAACACATAACTTAAGCCAACTTAAATGGTCATACACATCATCATTTATAAGCCAAATATCATGGCTAATATCATAACTCAAAAAATACCAAAATGACACTAGCCTATACATGCCATATACCATATATACAAAGCTTTAAAAGTACCAACGAGTTGATCGATAGTGTGATGACATTTCTCGACGATCCCCGAGTCCGAGCTAGCTTTGATTATCTATAAAACATAGACAATTAACACACAGTAAGCTTTATAGCTTAGTAAGTTCGTAAGTAATTAACTCAATTCGTCAAATAAATATAATTTAACTATTTTCACATTACCAAATCAAAATCACATTAACCACAAACCTTTATCATGTCTCAAAACATGATCAAATACTATCTCAATGAACTTTCTCAATGTAATACTCGAATAGGTTCTGTACGTACCTGTTCCGCCTCGTACTAACCTCTTTCTCAAATACGTCACTCTTTTACTCGTTGAACCATTTGGAATAGAAGTCGGATACTTAAGATCTCAATCGATAAGTACCTATACCATGGCCCGTAGCCAAATCAAGGTATTATTCGCACCCAAAGTGCCGATATCATGGCCCGAAGCCAATACATTAACCTAATGACATGTCACTAACATCCTAAACTATTCTTAAGGTTCAACTGGGAAGTTTCACTTGTTGATTTCATCATCGAACCCTCTCGTATAGTCGTATTCACAATTCAAACATTATCCACAATCTCATAAACACATTTTATGCAATATCAAAGCATATAACATTCATTTATATGAAATTAACACCTACAAACTTACCTCGAATACTAAAACGGCGAATCGAATCGTTTAGTCGATAACTTTAGTTTTCTCCCGATCTAGATCGAATTCCTCCTTTCTTGATCTAAATGTATTCAAAATTAACCCATTTAACTACCAACTCATTCAATTTAATCCACGAGCACATATTTGGACATTTTTACACTTTAGCCCTTAAAGTTTCACATTTATTAAATTTAGTCCTTATTTTATAAAAACATAATTTACAACAATTTTAATTAAACCCAAGCTAGCTGAATTTCTATAGGCTCCATAACAGCCCATATTTTCCAATATTTCACACATTTAACCACACATTTTCATCTTTTCACAATTTAATCCTTTTTATGGAATTTCACTAAAAATCACTTTACAAAACATGATAATCTAACAACAAATACTCATTTTTCATCATCAAACATTTAAGAGCTCAAACATTCATCAATGGAACTTCATAAAATCATCAACAAATTCAAAAATTAAGACATGGGCTAGCTAGTACTCGAAGTAATGATCACCAAAACATAGAAATCATCAAAAACCGATAAAAAATCATACCTTAATCAAGGATTAAAGGTGCCAAAAGTTTAAGCGCTAAATGTTCTTCTTCTTCCTTGATATTTTGGTTGATGAATGCATGAAATGATGAACATTTTGTTTTGTTTTAATTAAAACATATATTAATTACTAATTTACAAATTTGACCTTGATTTAAAACATTAATAAACATCAAATTTATGCCCATTTATGTTCATTCCCACTATCAATGGGCTAATTATATCATAAGGGCCTCACATTTAATAAGCCATGGCAATTAAGCACTTTTAACATATAAAATGCAACTTTTGCATTTTACGCTATTAAGTCATTTTCTCAAATTAACCACTTAAACGATAATATTAGCACACAAAATTTTCACACATATATATTCACATGCAATAAACACCAAAAATAATATTAAAATAATTTTACAACCTCAAATTTGTGGTTCCAAAACCACTGTTCTGATTTAGCTAAAATCGGGCTGTTACACTCGTCAACTAAATTAAAGGAAGATATTTTGCTGGAAATGTACAATACTTTTAGCAGATCTTTGTAACCAACCCTTGTTTGTTTTCTTCTATTGAGTGTTCCATTTTCTTAGTTGTTTATTGGCAAACTCTCTTAAGTGAGGTGGAGAGTTAGTATTGGTGTATATGTTGATTGTGATATTGCCTTGCATTAACTTAGCTTATAAAGGGTTATAGGTAGTTATGGGCTTTAGCCAATATAGATGGATTGTTCTGTTTATTTGATTTGATGATCAAATAAGTCATGAACTCATCTTTAAATTTTAATTGCAGTAGTGTGCATGTGTATGAGTTCCGATAGTTGTTGTAGTATCTTGTTACTCAAGTCCGACGACCAAACTGGGTGAGAGGTGTTACACAAAGTGTCATAAATCTCACCAAAAATTAGAGGCACCATGAAAGGAAAAAGCACATAGACATTCGTTATCACTTGGTTGGAGAGGTGGTCACCCAAGGAGATGTTCAGATTCATAAAATTTGCACACAACACAATCCGACCGGCATGTTGACAAAAAGTCTTCTAGTTTCAAAGTTCAAGCACTATTTGGACTTGGTATGTAACACCCCTTACCCGTACCCGAGACTGGGATAGGGTACGAGGCATTACCGGACAAACATACAAACATCCAACTAAAATACAAGCTATAAAATTTCATTTTTATTTCGAAACATTCATTCACATGCACATAGTCCCTTATTTGGGTCTACGAAGTCCAAAACACACTTTAGAAAGGTTTCGGGACTAAATTGAGAATTTTGGAAAGTTCTGGAAAACATAGAAATATTTTTCTCATTAAATAGGGCCACACGCCCATGTGGACACAGGGGCATGCCTGTGTGCCAACAACATGCCCGTGTAATTAACTCAGGCTATTTCACAAGCCTTTTTCACCCTACATGGATCTACATGATTTCAATAACATTCAACATTCTCTATTTTGATACAAATATATCATTTGTCTACCATCATGCATGTAATACACATTCTTACATGAACCAGAACTATACATACCAGATCTTGTTCTCATTTTATACCAAGCCTAGACATACCATCTATTTTCAAACATAAAACAACATGCTTGACTAAGACATTCCACACCTATTTCATGTTTAACCACGGTATTACTTATGCTTAACATACACCTTTACATTAAGAATATGGTCATATCTATTGATCATAATCTATCCACCACATAAGCATGACATATCATACATTCGACCGTATCAAGACATCACTACGCACATATCATACAGCAATGGATCAAGCTGTATGATCAAGCATGCATAATCAATTAGACTTACAACCCAATAATAGAATATAAACCATATCACATGGCTATATACGATTTAACCATAATAAGCCAATACGTTTGGCCAAATCATACTAACAGCTATCATACAGACTAAATCTCTATACATGCCACCGACTTAAAAAAATTTAAAGTTTATCGACGCTGCACATCAACGTTCTGATAGTGTGATGCTTCTCTGACAATCTCCAACCCCGAGCCAACCTACCAATACTAAAAAAAATGGAGAGGGGGGTAAGCTTTACGCTTAGTAAGTCCATATGAAATTAATAAGCAATTTACCAACATGTTTCCTTAGGTAAAACAACTATATTTACACTATTAATCATATTTTGGTCAATCTGTCTACTTGAGTCATAGTCAGAAATTTATTTAAAATTTTAGCTAAAGGGCTCCAAATTAATATCCGTTAATTTTCCCAGAAACTAGACTCAAATATATTTTTATCACAAAATTTTTAGAATTTTTGGTTTAGCCAATTAGTACAGTTTATTCATTAAACTTGCCCTTGTTTAGCTGTCCAACAGTTTTGACCTCTCTTCACTAAAAATTATTTATCTCATAATATGGAACTCGGATAATGCCCTCGTCTATCTTTCTAGAAAGTAACTCAATAAGTATTTTAATCATATAAATTATAACTCACAATTATTTTTGTACAATTTTTAGTGATTTTCTAAATATAAGACAGGGGAGTCTGGAATCACTCCTACTCTTTCTCACAAGAACTCAAATATCTCATAATACAAAATTCTTTTTCTTAGACCATTTCCTTAATGTGAAACTAGACTCATTAACCTTTAATTACATATATTATTTAGCCTATAATTCGACTTTCACTATTTATGGTGATTTTTTAAATTCGAGCTACTGCTGCTGTTCAACACTGTTTCGGTGCAAAATCACAATAGCTATCATAAAATTCATTATTACTTTATACTCATAGGCATGATTTAATATATACATGTATCTTTCAACAAACCCTTATACTTTCATCAAATCGTATAACATTACTGTTCATACATAATACACAAGGATATATATAAATAGCCATGAATCATCATAGTCATACAAGCACATAATGTAACACCCCAAACTCGGCCCAGACATTATGGCCAGATCTGACGTGTCACATGGACTTACGACTTAGTATGCATTCGTTGGTTTAAGTGATTGAGGTGGTCTTTGTAAAAACAGTGGTTGAATGAAAAGCCGGTTTATCAATCTTTAGGCTATCCATTTGTTGTGCTTGTTGAGTCTTAGAAAACGGTCATTAATTTTGAAAACCAGCGCAGCCTAACACTAGCAGTTTCGACATAGTATAAATATAATCAGAAAATAAAACCATAGCGGAAAAAGAAATTTAAATAGCGGCCTTATTACAACTTAAAACCCAAAATTAAATCATAATATAAAATAATAAAAATAAACTAACTTAGAAAAACCAACTTTGCAGATGATGTGGCCACTCGAATCCCTCACAGCTCCAAGCCCACTATGGTTGGGGATTTCCTGCAGAGATGAAAATAAAGGGTGAGTTCGGTAAACTCAGTGTGTAACATAACCCAACCATAGCCCAAAATAGATCAAACCTCAGAGTCAGACTTATCTAGGCCCTGGCCCAGTACAGAAATCAGAATGAAACCCGTAGGCCCATAGCAGATACAGAACAAATATATCATGAATGCAGAAATCCCAACCTAGAGCCATCCATAACACCCCCGTACCAGCCTTACACCATGTGGGGAGACTACTCGACCCACCCAACCGCTACACACCACAGAAATTGCAGCGAGGCTGCCAGATATTGTGACGAAGTCACCAGATACAGATATTGTGGCTAGGCCACCAGAACAAATATATATATATGTGGCGAAGCCACCAGATTGCAGCGAGGCTGCCAGATATTGTGACGAAGTCACCAGAACAGATATATGTGGCGAGGCCACCAGATTGCAGCGAGGCTGCTAGAACGCTTCCTCCATCAATATAAACCCATGTACCATGCAATAGAAATAATATGTCATGGCATACGTATACAGAAACAAAACATCATGCTTTTCAGAAAAAATATAACTCTAGGGGTAAAATCGTAATTTTGCATGCATAAGGGTATTTCAGTAATTATTACCTATTGCTAAGGTTTCATGCTCATTCTAATGTTTACCAAGTAATTAGAAGTACTTACCTTGTTTTTTTACCAAAGTGGGCCCGTTGGCCCATTGGCCCGTTTTCGGCCCATTAAGCCCAAAAATACTGCTGTGCACGAAAATGCACACTCTACACTCTAATCATCCAAATGCACCATATTCATTAACAACTGTCTCACGAGTGCTTGCACGCTCGCGAGTTTACAAAATACCAAAGTTTCGGTATTTCGACTTTTACCGATTCAGTCTAAGGGAGGGTGTCGTTACACACCTGGTTGATGACGATTGATGACGATATCTCTAACGCGATAATCCTGTTAGGAGACTGCCATTAATCCTGCTCCAAACACTCTTAGCTGACGCCCAACCCAAACGAGCACGTTACAAAGCGAAAGGGATCAGCCAAGAAGGGTATGCCTACTCTCCTCATGGTTTGCTCTATTTAAAGCCAGCTCTCCATCTACTCTTATGTTAGCTTCCCGATGTGGGATCCCTCAATCACCAGAGTTTAAAACCAACACCAACTCTTGCCGTCCCAACATAGCAAAATAATCAACCGTTGCGTGCCAAGGGATTCGAACCAAAGTCCTCTCACATGCCAACTCACGCCACCACCACTAGGCTATCAACTCATGTGTCATAAATCCAACACATTAAACTTTAAAGCGCACCTACTTGCTTCTAAATTTATTGAAAAGAGAAACCAAAATATATTGCAAGAGCCAAGACTTGAACCTTCGACCCCTAGCTTCCTCTATGGCGTCACTTTCTTGTCCTCTAAGTGGCGCCACCTTGCCACTACACCACACTCCTTTTTATGTCACCTTTTACCCCTTTACTCTTAAAAGCCCAAGCGCCAATTGCATCACCTGTTCATAAAATTAAAATTCCGAAAACTACCACGGATTACCTTAAGTTTGAGCCTTCTAAAGGCCCACTAATCTACTAAAATATATTTTTTAACCAACCAGAACACACACAAATTTTAAAAATCACAGAAACACAGAAAACCTGAAAATTGGGGCGTTACAACTCTACCCTCCTTAAAGAAATTTCGTCTTCGAAATTTTACCTGAATCAAACAGATGAGGATATTGTTGACGCATCGCCACTTCTGGCTCCCAAGTAGCTTCCTCTCTACCATGATTACGCCACAGAACCTTTACTAGTGGAACTGATTTCCTCCTCAAAATCTTAACATCTTGATCCAAAATCTGCACAAGCTCTTCCTCAAAAGTCAAGTCTATTTGGACCTCGATCTCTGTAACCGGCACAACATGAGTAAGGTCAGAACGATACCGCCTTAACATGGAGACGTGAAAGACATCATGAATCCTATCCAACTCTGGAGGTAGCTCCAACTGATAAGCCACTGACCCACTCGCTTAAGAATTCGATAAGGCCCATTGAACCGCGGACTTAACTTGCCTTTCCTCCCAAACCTTAATATTTTCTTCCAAGGTGAAATCTTCAAGAAGACCATATCACCCACAAAGTACTCAATTTCATTGCGCTTCAAATCTGTATATGACTTCTGTCTATCAGATGCTTCCTTCAACCGATCTCCAATCAACTTGACTTTATCCTCAGTATCTGCCACCAGCTCAGGTCCAAGAACCTGTCATTCACCCAACTCGGTCCAACAACTAGGTGTACGACATCTTCGCCCATACAGTGCCTCATAAAGAGCCATTCAAATACTTGCCTGATAACTGTTGTTGTATGCAAACTCTACCAATGGTAAGTAATCCTCCCAACTTCCTCGAAAGTCGATAACGCATCCCCTCAAGATGTCTTCCAGAATCTGAATAACCCTTTCCGACTGACCATCAGTCTGAGGATGAAAGGCTGTCCTAAAGTTCAACTGCGTACCCAACGCCTCATGCAACTTTTTCCAAAACCGAGATGTGAATCTAGGATCTCGATCAGAAATAATCGACACTGGCACTCCGTGAAGTCGCACTATTTTCGCCACATACAATTTGGCTAACTTCTGAAGTGAATAATCAGTGCGGACAGATATGAAATAAGTAGATTTGGTCAATCTATCCACAATTACCCAAATTGAGTCCTTCTTCGATGGTGTCAAGGGTAACCCACTCACAAAATCCATGGTTACCCTCTCCCACTTCCAAAGTGGTACTTTCACTGGCTGCAAAAGTCCAGAAGGTAATTGATGTTCAACTATCACTTGCTGACAAGTCAGACATTTTCCCACAACTTCTGTTACCACTCGCTTCAATCCAGGCCACTAATACAACTCCTTTAAGTCGCAATACATTTTACTCCCTCCAAGATGCATAGCACAAGATATCCATGAGCTTCTTTCAGAATTGCTTGCCTCAAGTCAGAGTCCTTCGGAATACAAACTCTACCTTGGTAACACAGAACTCCCTCACTGTTCAATCTGAACTCAGAAGTATCCCCATTCTTAACCTACCGAAATCGAGAAACCAAGGACTCATCCCTCGACTGTTTTTCTTTAATCTGATCCACCCAGGTCGGCCTAACTTGCAGTTCTGCTAACAGACTACCATCGTCATACAGACTTAAACAAGCAAACATGGCTCTCAGATCAGATACAGTTCTACGACTTAGGGCATCAGCCTCCACATTAGCTTTGCCTAGGTGATACTCAATCGCGCAGTCATAATCCTTAAGCAACTCTATCCATTTCCACTGCCTAAGGTTCAGCTCCTTCTAAGTCAGCAAGTACTTAAGACTCTTATGATCTATGTATATAATACACCTTTCTCTGTACAGGTAATGTCTCCAAATCTTAAGCGCAAAGATTACTGCTGCCAACTCCAGATCATGAGTAGGATAGTTAACTTCATGTGGTTTAAGCTGTCGAGATGCATAAGCAACCACTTTACCCTCTTGCATCAACACACAACCCAACCCTACATGTGATGCATCACTGCATACGGTAAAATCTTTTCCAGACTCTGACTGAATCAGTACAGGTGCCTCGGTCAAAACTTTCTTCAGCTTCTCAAAAGATTCCTGTTGTTTCTCAGTCCAAACAAACGGTACTCCCGTCCTTATAAGCTTTGTCAAAGGCGCTGCCATCATAGAAAATCCTTCCACAAACCTTCTATAGTACCCAGCTAAACCCAGAAAACTTCAAATTTTTGACACTGACCTCGGTGGCTTCCATTCCAGAATCACTTCAATCTTTCGAGGGTCCACCTTGATCCCTTCAGCAGAGACAACATGCCCCAAGAAAGTTACCTCTCTTAACCAGAACTCACACTTACTGAATTTCGCATAAAGCTCCTTCTCCCTCAGCACTTACAGCACAATACGAAGGTGCTCATCATGTTTCTCCTCAGTTTCAGAATAAACCAGAATATCGTCTATAAAGACGACCACGAATCGATCCAAGTATGGCTGGAACACTCGATTCATCAGATCCATAAATACCGTAGGTGCGTTCGTCAACCCAAATGGCATAACCAAGAACTCATAGTGACCATACCAAGTTCTGAATGCCATCTTGTGAATATCCACCTCCTTAACCCTCAACTGATGATACCCAGATCGAAGGTCAATCTTGGAAAATATTGAAGCTCCTCTAAGTTGGTCGAATAAATCATCGATTCTCGGCAGTGGGTACTTGTTCTTAATCGTCAGTTTGTTCAACTGCTGATAATCGATGCACATCCACATTGACCCATCTTTCTTCTTTACGAACAACACTGGTGCTCCCCACGGAGACACACTTGGTCTAATGAAGCCTCTATCCAATAACTCTTGAATTTGGGATTTTAGCTCCACCAACTCCTTCGGTGCCATCCTATTAGGTACAATGAACACCGGTGCCGCTCCAGGCAACAAGTAGATTCCAAACTCAACCTCTCGGTTCGGGGGAAAACCCGGAAACTCCTCTAGAAAAACATCTTAAAAATCCTTGGCGGTTCTAATTTTATCCACTGTCAGATCCTCAGTTTCCGATTGGCTTACAAATGCCAAATAAGCCTCACATCCCTTTCGAATCCACTTCTCGGCTTTCAATGCCGACACCATATTAGACAGATAATCCCTACGCTCGCGTATCACCAAAACCTCATCATCCTTTGTGGTCTTTAACATTATTCGCTTAGCAGCACAATCCAGAGTAGCCCTATGCTTAACAAGCCAATCCATTCCCAAAATGAGATCGAATTCTCTAAAAGGTAGCTCCATCAGATCTCCAGAGAAAACTTTTCCTTGAGTTTCTATAGGCACATCTCTATACAGTTTATCTACCCTAACCGAGTGACCCAAAGGACTTAGTACAGATAACCCACTCACGGTTTCCTCAGAGCGCATACCTAGCAACCCAGATATAGCACATGCAACATATGAATGGGTAGATCCAACATCTATCAACGCAGTGTATGGCATACTAGAAATCAGAAACGTACCAGTTATGACGTCAGGTGCATCACCCTCCTCTCGGCGACGAGCTGCATACACCAACGTCGGCTGACGAGCCTCAGCAAATCTAGTACCCCTGTCAGGCGCTCCTCTTCCTCGACCATTTCCATTACCACCACTGCCTTGCCCACGTCCTCTCCGAAACTGTGGTCCACCCCTCACTGGTTGAGCGACCCTCTGCTCTAAAACTTGATCTTGATCTGGTTCCTGGGGACAATCCTTAACCCTATGCTCCATAGATCTGTATCGGAAACAAGCACCAGAACGTTTCCGACACTCACCCATATGCATCTTCCCATAATTCCTACAACCCTTCGGTCTAACAGCATTCATCGATACTGCTCGAACTGGCTCCATTACCCTAGCTCTCTTAACATTCCTGTTCATACCACCTAAAAGTCCTGAATCTCTCCTAAAACGGTTTCGATCTTTCTCACGATTCTGTCTTTCTGTATGCTTCACTTCCTCAGCTATCTTAGCTTTCTCCACTAAAGTAGCGAAGTTACGCTCCCTCTGCGGAGCAATCAGCACCCTCAGTTCATCTCTCAGACCATCCTTGAAGTGTACGCTACGCTCATACTCTGTAGCGACAATCCCAGAAGCATACCGACTAAGTCTCAGAAACTCAGACTCATACTCAGCCACTGACTTATTCCCTTGGACCAAGTTCAGAAATTTTTTCCGGTGAGCGTCCACGTAACTAGCCCCAACATACTTTCGTTTGAAGGCTGTCTGAAACAGCTCCCAAGTCACACTGTCAGCAGGAGTTCCATCTCTCACCGTGAGCCACCACTAATAAGCCTCATCCCTGAGTAACGATATGGCCCTCTTCAACTTCTGCTCCACAGAGCAGTCCAGATCATCCATAATCCGCTCTGTGGCTTCTAACCAATACTCAGCCACATTCGGAGCTACACCAGATACGCCCCTAAATATCTCTGTGCCATTGGCCCGGAGCCGCTCAGAAATAGACCCCCGAATTTCATTTTTCATACTTGCCCTAGCAACCCTTTCCAAAACTCGGAGCATTGCCTGGGACAGAGCATCGTCCCCGGTACCTCGATCATGAGACTCTACCTCTGTTGCCGGTGGTACCGATGCATCTGCTACCAGCACATGTCCTGAAGACGAAGATTCAGCCTGAGCATTACCTCGGCCACGTCCACGGCCTCTTCCACGAGCTGCTCGTGTACTCATTTCATATTATCTGATTAAGAATTTTATGAATCAGTTTAATATTTTAGTGTTTATTATAGATGTCTTATGAATAACAGTAATTCAGAGTTTGAGTTTGTTTCCTTTTGCGGTAGCCTTGCTACAGTCTCAGTCTACTTATTAGAGTTTCTACGGTTCTAGTGTTACCCTAACTAAAGTACCATGATAAGGTTTTGTACAAGCATATAACAGATATTTCAGAAACAATCAGAAAGGCTCAGAAAACTTACAGACTTGGGCCGGAGATTTGGTGTACCACCTTCTAAAAAAAACCTAATTTTAGAAAATCGATTTTAATCTTTAAAATCATCTATTTGTAAAGAGAAAATATTGGAAACATTCTCGAAAACAATTTATAATCAAGTTCCAAAAAAAATGATTTTCGAAAACCTTAATTCAGTGTTTCTTTACTAACTCCCATTTTTAGACCTGTTCCACAGCCGAGTTGTTGTAACTTGGCTCTGATACCACTAAATGTAACACCCCAAATCCGGCCCAAACGTTATGGCCAAATCTGATGTGTCACATGGACTTACGACTTAGTACGCATTCGTTGGTTTAAGTGATTGGGAGTGGTCTTTGTAAAAACAGCGGTTGAATGAAAAGCCGGTTTATCAATCTTTAGGCTATCCATTTGTTGTGCTTGTTGAGTCTTGGAAAAAATTCATTAATTTTGAAAACCCGTGCAGCCTAACACTAGCAGTTCGACATAGTATAAATATAATCAGAAAATAAAACCATAGCGTAAAAAGAAATTTAAATAGCGGCCTTATTACAACTTAAAACCCAAAATTAAATTAAAATATAAAATAATAAAAATAAACTAACTTAGAAAAACCAACTTTGCAGATGATGTGGCCACTTCGAATCCCTCACAGCTCCAAGCCCACTATGGTTGGGGATTTCCTACAGAGATGAAAATAAAGGGTGAGTTCGGTAAACTCAGTGTGTAACATAACCCAACCATAGCCCAAAACAGATCAAACCTCAGAGTTAGACTTATCTGGGCCTTGGCCTAGTACAGAAATTAGAATGAAACCCATAGGCCAATAGCAGATACAGAACAAATATATCATGAATGCAGAAATCCCAACCCAGAGCCATCCATAACACCCCCGTACCAGCCTTACACCATGTAGGGAGACTACTCGACCCACCCAACCGCTACACACCACAGAAATTGCAACGAGGCTGCCAGATATTGTGACGAAGTCACCAGATATAGATATTGTGGCTAGGCCACCAGAACAAATATATATATGTGGCGAAGCCACTAGATTGCAGCGAGGCTGCCAGATATTGTGACGAAGTCACCAGAACAGATATATGTGGCGAGGCCACTAGATTGCAGCTAGGCTGCCAGAATGTTTCCTCCATCAATATAAACCCATGTCCCATGCAACAGAAATAATATGTCATGGCATACGTATACAGAAACAGAACATCATGCTTTTCAGAAAAAATATAACCCTAGGGGTAAAATCGTAATTTTGCATGCATAAGGGTATTTCAGTAATTATTACCTATTGCTAATGTTTCATGCTCATTCTAACGTTTACCAAGTGATCAGAAGTACTTACCTTGTCTTTTTACCAAAGTGGGCCCGTTGGCCCATTGGCCTGTTTTCGGCCCATTAAGCCCAAAAATATTGTTCTACACGAAAATGCACACTCTGCACTCTAATCATCCAAATGCACCATATTTATTAACAACTGTCTCACGAGCGCTTGCACGCTCGCGAGTTCACAAAATACCAACGTTTCGGTATTTCGGCTTTTACCGATTCAGTCTAAGGGAGGGTGTCATTTACACACCTGTTTGATGACGATTGATGACGATATCTCCCACGTGATATTCCTGTTAGGAGACTGCAGTTAATCCGCGCTCCAAACACTCTTAGCTGACGCCCAACCCAAACGAGCATGTCACAAAGCAAAAGGGATCAGCCAAAAAGGGTATGCCTACTCTCCTTATGGTTTGCTCTATTTAAAGCCAGCTCTCCATCTACTCTTATGTTAGCTTCCCAATGTGGGATCCCTCCATCACCAGAGTTTAAAACCAACACCAACTCTTGCCGTCCCAACATAGCAAAATAATCAACCTTTGCATGCCAAGGGATTCGAACCAAAATCCTCACACACGCCAACTTACGCCACCACCACTAGGCCATCAACTCATTTGTATCATAAATCCAACACATTAAACTTTAAATCGCACCTACTTGCTTCCAGATTTATTGAAAAGAAAAACCAAAATATATTGCAAGAGCCAAGACTTGAACCTTGGACCCCTTGCTTCCTCTATGGCGTCACTTCCTTGTCCCCTAAGTGGCGCTACCTTGCCCACCACCTTGCCACTACACCACACTCCTTTTTGTGTCATCTTTTACCCCTTTACTCTTAAAAGCCCAAACGCCAATTGCATCACCTGTTCATAAAATTAAAATTCCGAACACTACTACAGATTTAACTTAAGTTTGGGCATTCCAAAGGCCCACTAACCTACTAAAATATATATTTTAACCAACCAGAACACATACAAATTTTAAAAATCACAGAAACACAGAAAACCCGAAAATTGGGACGTTACACATAATGGCAAATACATACCTTTGCTTTCTTGCACATATATAGGCAAACGTGCCTGAATCAAATCTAAATCAATCGCAATAACAATTCAATCACAATTTCAAATTCACCACAAATCATTATACAATTTAATTTCACACATGTATACATTCATCAATCAAATCCAGTCTCATTCAATTCAAATCTCACTACTTACCTCAATTTCATTTGATTTTTCTCTTCACATATATTTTCCCTATTAACATAACTCAGACTTTAGAGGATACACGAATCCAACTAAACACCAGAGTGGCGGCCAATGCCACATCAGATAGTTCGAAACAAATAAATGACGACCAACGTCTCATCCGCTAAGCCGAAGCAAAGTGGCGACCAACGCCTCATCGAATCTATCCGAAGCAAATGTGACACACCAAGTGTCTCATCGACTCGAGGTCGAAGAATCCTTGAACTCTTCCTATCCTATGGCATGCCAACTATATCCACCCTAGCCCGACTAGTTAATAGGGTATTGGAATCACATATTCATATTACTTTCACTTTCAGTTGATCATAATCATTCGAATTCAATTTCACAAAATCATTTACTTTCTCGAAATGCCCATTTAAACTGTTTGGAAACATAAGGATACGCGGATAGCTCGGAAAGCATATACAATGCCAACGTCCCAGACGTGGTCTTACATGTAATCAAACATCGATGCCACTATCCCAGACAAGGTCTTACACAAAATCAGATACGATGCCAATGTCCCAGATATGGTCTTACATGATATCACATATCAGAAATCCTATGTCATGACATATGTATCCTAAGTATTCCTAAGTTTCATACGGGGATTTTCGTACGTCGAAACATTGTCGATACTTTCCCAAATGTCTCGTTTTATTCAACTCATATATTCATTCATCATAGTTCAATGGCAAATAAGCATAAATAAACCATTTGAAATACATTTATTTGTAAATATATAGACTTATATCTCGTATACTATCAAATAAATAACATTAAAATACACATTGCATTATTAAAAATCATATGAACTTACCTCGTATACGAAAGTGGCCATTTTTACCATTTAAGTCCACTACTTGGTATTTTCTCGATTTTAGCCCAAATCTCGATTTTCCTTGATCTATCATTTCAAATATAGTCTATTTAGGACTCACATTATTCAAAATGACCCAAAATCATATTTTTACAAATTTGCATTTTGACCCCTAAACTTTTGAATATTTTTACTTTTACCCCAAGGCTTGGAAATTAAACTTCACCCTATTTTATTATGTTTTATGACATGCTGATCATTTTTCCCTTCTATGGTAACATCAAATTCTCACTCTAACATGTACTTATGAACATTAGGTATTTTTTACCGATTGTGTTGTTTTACTCGTTTTCACGTAAAATCGCTTAGCAAAAGTTGTTTATCTAACAACCAACACTCATTTTCTACCATTAGACATCAAAATGCGTGCATGTCACATATGGGTCAATTTTTAAACATGAATCCTAGCTCAAATTAATGGTAGAAATGGGTAAATCGAGCTACGAGGATTTCAAAAATGCAAAGAACATTAAAAACGGGGCAAGGATGAACTTACAATCAAGCTTGGAAGTTTTACAAACCCTAGCCATGTCTTCCATCTCCATATACGGTTATGGCATGTGAAAAATGAAGAAGATGACATCTTTTTCTTAGTTATTTTGGCTTTATTTGCCAAATTACTAAAATACCCTTAATGAAAAATAAATAAAAACATACCATGCCATATCCATTTTTGCCCACTAATTACAAAATGGGCTATTTACCATTTAAGGATCTCCAATGTAATAACCCATTACTCACAAGTACTTAGTACCTTTGTGAACTAGAATACACATTTTGCAACCTTTTACAATTTAATCTTTTTCACTAAAATGAGTGCCCAACCATCAAAATTTTCGAATGAAATTTTCACGAAATTATTTCGTGAAATCGTAGACCATAAAAATATAATAAAAATAAAAAAATTTTGTCGAATTTGTGGTCTCGAAACCACTATTTTGACTAGGCCCAAAATCGTGATGTTACAACTCTCCCCCTTTAGGGATTTTCGTCCCTGAAAATCTTACCGGAAAAAGTGGTTTTCACTTAGATTCCTCAATCTCATATTTGATGCTAAAGAACTTCCACTTAGGCTGTGCCTCCAATACATCTTTTTAATTTCTCATATGATCTGAAAGCTTGCGAACTCAACTCCCAATTGTTTTTAAATTTTCAAAGCCTTCTCAGTTTCCCTGGATATCATGACATAAAACCCAGACCTCAATTTATTTAATGGAGAATAGAATTCCAAGTAATCCAACAATCAGAAAGATCTGGAATTCCATGAACTTTATGAGTAGAAATTCATTAAATACCGATATGATTTATAGATCTCATAAAAAATTCAACAATAATATACATCATATTTTCCTCTTTTTGCTACAGAAATAATTCTGATATGGCCCCGAGAATAGTCCTTTCTCATTTCCAACCTAATATCAATCCTGGAAAAGATAACTCTAGTAGACCCTGATGCTCGGCTTTAACCCCATTAACAACTCAGATTTTCTGTGGCACCGAATGCTCTAAACTATCACATCACTTTATTGTCTTGAAACACATCACAATTCATACAACAAAACATTACTGAAAATTAGGAAGTCTTTACTCAATCCAGACTAGTCCAGTTCAAATGCTTCGGTTAGCAATATTCTCATCTGTCCGAACTTTGCCAACATGTAATAAGCTTTTCAGCTTTCGCAAGACGAAAACTTCATCATTCGTAGTAGCTTTAACTCATATCAAAATTTTTCTAAGAGATATACACTTCTCATTTAGACTATTTGCCTTTTATCCGTAAACAAATGAAATTCTATTATCAGACTTGAGAAAAATGATCCTGACATAATTGTCACATGAAAATTTTCAAATAAATAATTCACACAGGTTGAGCACTCGAGTCGACCTTAATCACAAGTGAATGACATTTCAAGTAATCCTTTCTTCTAGTTACCAAACAATTCATCATGCAATCCTTTACTAAAACACCCCTCACCCGTATCCAAAGTCGGGACATGGTTCAAGGCGTTACCGGACGTAAACATTCACAACATTCAAAACCGGCCACAAAATTTTACAAAAAATTAAAACATCTCAAACACATGCATATCGTTCCTTATATAGGTCTTCGAAACCTATAACATACATTGGGGTGGTTCAGGACTAAACCAAGAACTTTAAAAATCTTTGGGCAACTTAACTAATTTTCTTGCTTCGGAGAGTCACACGCCAGTGTGGATTGGGCCGTGTGGTCAATTTCAAGGCTATTTTCCAAGCCAATTGTCACCCTTAATTACCTACATACACTTATTGTAACACCCCGTACCCGAGACCGTTGCCGGAGTCGGACACGAGGGGTTAACAGACTTAAATCACTTAGTTGCACAATCCATTTTAAATTTCCAGACGAGCTGGCTAACTGCGTCACTGTCACCTTAAAAATCATATCTCGAGTTTCAAAACTCGAAAACTAGTTCCGTAAATTTTTCCTGAAACTAGACTCATATTTCCATCTAAAATTTTTTTTCTATAATTTTTGGTCGAGCCAATTAGTTCAGTTTATTATTTAAAGTCTCCCCTATTTCAGGGTTTGACTACACTGACCTTCATGCATTACGACTGGGATATCTCCCTGTACAGGGCTTCAATACAGATGCCGTTTGTCTCTATAGAAACTAGACTCGTAAAGGAATCTATACATATATGGCATGACTTCTAATTATCTCTGGTTAATTTATAATGAATTTCCAAAGTCGGAACAGGGAACCCAGAAACCGTTCTGGCCCTGTTTCGCGAAAACCCAAATATCTATTAACATACAACTCATATGACCGCTTCGTTTCTTCCATATGAAAGTAGATTCATCAAGGTTAGATTACATAATTTATTCACTATTTAACTCCATTCCTACTATTTTTAGTGATTTTTCAAATTCACACCACTGCTGCTGTCAGCTTCTGCCTTTAAGGTAGACTTTACCTATTTCATAGTTTCCATGATTCAACTAGCCCTTTAGCATATATAGCACAAAATATGATCATGATTAACCATTCCAATGGCTAATCGTTGCCAAACGTTTCCATGCCTCTTAATGAACATATACATTCAAGATGATTATAACATTATGCTCAAAAAATATATATAAGCCATTTTCGCATGGCTATCCAAATTTGTACAATACCAAAAGGTACATGACCAATCATCAAAAAGGGTAGTCCTATACATGCCATTTCAAAGTTCAACCAAAAGTGTACCAAAGGGCTTTGATAGTGTGGGCGACTTCGACTTCAATAATCCCGAGTCCGATAGCTGACGAACCAAAATCTATAAAACAGAGATTCAAAGAAACAGAGTAAGCATTTAATGCTTAGTAAGTTTTGAGCCATAAAATTTGACACAACTAAAGGGTAGCATTCATATGGCTAAACGGATAATTTCATATGCACAAATTCTCAATATCACTTACTTCACATTACCAACCCTTATATTCATACACAAAAGATCAACTTAGCCAAAGGCCGGAAGCTCACTAATCGACTAAGCGAATAATATTTAAACGAAATCACTACTCCAATGCGTATACGAAACGTACCTCATCGTTGGGATTTTTCGAGCGTATTAATTGAAATTTTTACAGCAAGATCGCTCATTCCCAACCCAAGTACCTTCGGAATTTAGCCGGATATAACTACTTGCTCAAATGCCTTCGGGACTTGACCCGGTTATAGTAACTCGCACAAATGCCTTCGGGACTTAGCCCGGTTCAATAACTCGCACCAATGCCTTCGGGACTTAGCCCGGATATAATAACTCGCACAATTGCCTTCGGGTTTAGCCCGGAATTAGTCACTAGCACAAATGCCTTCGGGACTTAGCCCGGTTATCATCCGAATATCCATGCACATATCAATAAATCATGACACATCTCTATTTCAATTTCATGACTAGAATTCAAACACAAGTCACTTATCAAGCATTATCATTTCGGCTCAATAGCTACATACAAGAGCATGATTTTGATTTACTTGAAACATGATCTAATCGAATCAAAATCTAAGCTCCATTACTCAAAGACTTACTTCGGATGTGGTCGAACGATTTCGACGGCTATTCGATCACTTTTTCCTTTCCCTTATCCAACTGTGGTCCTCTAAGCTCTTGAGCTAATTCAAACAAATTTAACTTATTAAAGTCTCATTATGCTAGCTTATGGCCGAATATGACAAGGAATTTGATAGGTCATATGGCCACCTTTTAGCTCAAATACACAATGGTCATGCACATTTTTAATCACATTAAGCAATTTAATACAATTCATTCGAACATCAAAAGAGAAGCTCAAGGTACTTAGCCCATATATACATTAGACATTAGAGTCACATATTGTACGAAATCACAAATCGAATTCAACATATTAGCTAATATTCCCCTTAGCCGAATTTTCTAAGTTAAGATAAAGCCATCAATATGCTTACCTATGGCCGAACATACACATCAATTTATGTACTCATTCATGTGGCCGAACATACATGTCTATGCTGAGGCCGATTGCAACACTTAATACATTCTACAAGTATGGTCACTTGTATTGACTAAACACCATTTTGTTTCAAGTTCAAAACTTGGCTAATACACATATATACACTATTAAAGCATCCTCTCCCTTTCCATCAATTCAACACATGCATTACTCATTGATATACAAAATTATATTCGGCCTTAGCACACATCTTGCTGGCCGAATTTTTCTCCATCTAATAACATTTTATGTATTATGCCGAACCAAAAGATCAAACACCTAGCTTAATCATTTCCAAAACACTTAACCGGCCTTTGACCAAGACTTTAAACAAAGTCTATGTTCGGCTATCACACATATGGGCATTATTAGTTCAAAGTTTTAACAAGATTAATTTCTTTGATCTTAACCTAAATGACAACCCCTATTGTTCATCTAGATTTAGCATGAAACAAACACCAACCAAGAAAACAACACCCATGGCCGAGTATCATCTTCATCACATAGCAAGATTTAAACCATGGGCTAGGTAGAACTCAAACTAACATCAAAAATATGCATGAATCTCATGGAACAACATCAAACTTACCTTAACCTAGCTACAAGCATGGCCGAATCTCTTCAACATTTCCTCCTTTCTTTCCTTTTGAATTTCGGTCAAGAAGAATGAAAAAGGATGGACATTTTTTTTTCTTTGTTTTCATCATTTTCCTTTTTCCATTTCTTTATTACTAGCTTTTTATTTTATTGTTTCCTACATACCACATTAGCACACCATGCTTAAAATATGCTATGCCCCATAGCATGCCAGCCACTAGCTCAAATATTGGGCAATTTGACATGCAAACCCACCATTTCACAACATGCATTATTAGGCCTCTTTACATTTGCCTAGCACATTTCTAAATTTTCTCACATAAGTCCTATTTGATAAAATTCACTTACAATTAACAAAATTCAAACATGAAATTTTCACACATGCATATATACATATAATGAGCATCAACTATGACGGTTAATTATTTTTATGACTCGGTTTTGTGGCCCCGAAACCACTTCCCGACTAGGGTCACATTAGGGCTGTCACACTTATACATTTTCATAGCAATTGACATGGCATATTTGAGTAATTATATATTCACAATCAAGACACAAGCATGGCATTCTTACAACAACACATAACATATTACCAACCATGCATGGCAAACAAGCATATGCACATCACCAATGTCAGACATAACATGAATAGCTAGATTTATAAGTCAGAATTATTAGCTCACTAAAGACCAATATATTTGGCCAAATTATAATAACACATGTTATAAAACTAGGTCCCTATACATGCCAATCACTTGATAATTCTAGCATATGTGTTTATACTGTCAAGGTGTTGGCTTGATAGTGTGATGCTGCCTCCGATGATCTCCAACCCCGAGTTAACCTGACAACACTAAAAGAAATGGAAAGGAGGGGGTAAGCTTTACGCTTAGTAAGCTCGCATGAAAATAATAAGCAATTTACTAACATGCTTTCCATAGTAAACCTATCCCAATTGTACATTTACACATGTTCTAGTTAAGTTGTTTTCTTGGGTCACAGTCACTAAATCATTTATATCTGGAGCTACCGAACTCCAAATTAAGATCCGTAAATTTTTCTAGAAACTAGACTCATATATATTTCCACCATAAAATTTTAAAATTTTTTTGTCGAGCCAATAAGTACAGTTTATTATTTAAATTCTCCCCTATTTTGCTATTTGACAGCTTCGACCACTCTTCACTAAAATTTAATTATCTTTTTCTAAGAATTCAAATGATGTTCTCGTTTCTTTCTTCTGAAAATAAATTCAGTAAGGAATACAACCATATAAATTATGTTCATTACCTATTTTTAACAATTTTTAATGATTTTTACAATTCAGAATAGGGGATCACAAAATCAGTCTGAACCAGTCTTACAAAAATATAAATATCTCAAAATAAAGAATTCCTTTGTTTTCTATGTTTCTTTTATATGAAAATAGATTCAATAAGCTTTAATTCCATATCTCATTCCACTTTTATTTCAACTTCTACTATTTTTGGTGATTTTTCAAAGTCACTCCCCTGCTGCTGTTTTAGACTGTTTATCCCAAATTTCATTCCTTCACTAAAATTTCTTATTATCTACTTTCAAGATAATAATTATCCATATTCATCTTATCAAAAATTCAATCACATATCTAAATCATAACTCATAACTCATATATTCATATTCCGGCATTATCTCACATTTTTTTTCACGTTAAATTTCATTTAGCAAACTTGTTTCTCTTGGTGAATACTTCGAAAAGTAACAATATCCGGTGGTTTTAGCACATAGCTCCACACTATTGGGCTAACATGTAATTGTGGCATACGCACTCAGCGGCACTTTTCAAATTAACATGTATAACCGTGGCATATCCACTTAGCACCACGTTACATGTTTAACCGTGGAATATCCACTTAGCACCACGTTAATGAATCAATATATGTAACCGTGGCA
Organism: Gossypium hirsutum; assembly: GCF_007990345.1. Lineage (NCBI taxonomy): Eukaryota > Viridiplantae > Streptophyta > Magnoliopsida > Malvales > Malvaceae > Gossypium > Gossypium hirsutum. The sequence goes on along the minus strand of NC_053424.1, from coordinate 83,867,560 downwards.
TATGCACTTAGCACCACGTTACATGTTTAACCGTGGTATATCCACTTAGCACCATATTAATGAATCAATATATGTAATCGCGGCATATCCACTTAACACCACGTTACATGTTTAACCGTGCTATATCCACTTAGCACCACGTTAATGAATCAATATATGTAACCGTGGCATATCCACTTTGTACCACGTTACATGTATCAATATGTGTAATCGTGGTATATCCACTTAGCACCACGTTACACATATAACCGTGGTATATCCACTTAGCACCACGTTTTTTTCATTCTGAAGGTTCAATCGAGATTTCCTCATTTAATCTCAATTCATCAACCACAAATCATCGTTTGTGTGCATTAATTGAACAATACTAAAACTTATTTCATTTGCACTCTCTTCACAAGTCCATTTCATTTCACATGTCAAACATGTACTCATGAGTTTCGAGTACGTACCTGTGCTATCTCTTAGCACAACCACTCATGCAAACAGGACAATCATATGCAAGATCTCATATTCTCGATAATCACTCATTTCTTTTAAATATCATATTCCATCAAATTTCTATTAACATCAAATTCAATACAATTATAACAAATTATATTTCATGTATATCAATAATAACATGAATAATAGGCTTATTAAATCACGCGAACTTACCTCGGATCCAGAAATGACAATTTACCATTCTAGTCCAGAACCTTGTATTTTCCTGATTTAAGCCCAAAACTTGATTTCCTTGATCTATAATATCACATTTAGCCTACTAATTAGTCACACTATTCATCTGGGTCTAAAAATCATATTTTTACAAATTTTCATTTTGACCCCTAAACTTTTGCATATTTGCATTTTTTCCCCAAGATTCGAAAATTAAAATTCTTTCTATTTTCTTATGTTTTATGACATTCTGATCATTTTTCCCTTGTATAGCAACATCAAATTCTCACTCTAACATGTACTTATGAACATTAGGTATTTTTACCGATTATGCCGTTTTACTCGTTTTCACGTAAAATCGCTTAGCAAAAGTTGTTTAACACAATTTCAAGCTTCATATTCTACCATTAAAAATCAAAATACATGCATATCATTCATGGGTAAATTTTTAAGCATAAATCCTACTCAAAATAATGGTAGAAATGAGCAGATCATGTTACCGAGATTTCAAAAATACATAGAACATTAAAACCGGAGCTCGGAATCACTTACTATTAAGCTTGGAAGCTTGGCCAAACCCTAACCATGGCTGGTCTTGGTACATTCTACTGTAGAAAGAAGAAAGGGACACATTTGGGGTTTAAAATTTGTCTTTTAATTCATTTTACCCCTAAATGACCAAAATGCTCTTTTTACTATTCTTCCAAATTTTACCCAACCAAGGCCATTTTTGTCCAAAAAGTTATACAATGGTTTAATTATCATTTAAGGACCTCCCATTTAAATTTTCATGACAATTAGACACCTCTAACATGTAAAAACTCAACTTTTGTACTTTTTACAAATTTGTCTTTTTTACTAAATTGAGTGCCCAAACGTCGAAATTTTCGAACAAAATTTTCACGTAATCATTCCGTGAAATCGTAGACCATAAAAATATAATAAAATTAAAATTTTTCTCATCGGATTTGTGGTCCTGAAACTACTGTTCTGACTAAGCCCAAAATTAGGATGTTACATTTACTATTCATTAATTACGCTAATCAAAACTGTTTCAATTGCATTAGCTCAAGTAACCAAAATATCTCAATTGAAGACATTACCTATGATTGACTTACTTGAGAGAAGTAATTCACCATACCGATTGAAACTCACGCTTTTATCACATATACCGTTACTGATGTTAAATCCTTACACGGAAATTAGAAAAATTCCAATACTAAAATCACCACATTACCAAGATCAAATCAGAAGTATAGTCATACTTGACATGATTATTACAAGCTGAAGAACGCACTTCAGACATGAATCATAATTGAAAATTTATGGAACAAAGATAACAAGAAAATCAAGTAAAGAAATCCAAGATAGACAAACCTAAAATAAAGAAATTCGAATAAAGAAACCCAAGATACGATACTATGTCGGAAGATTGAAAACCAAACTCATAGGAAATTACGGAAGATCTCGATAATTCGATTATAAACACTACTTCGGTAAGAGGGAGGGGTTGTAGGGCCTCTAACTTGACTTTCTTATGCATATGCATATAACACTATTTCATCATCATAGTAACATTTTCACAAGCATATAATTCACTTTAGGCTAATTATTATTCACACCTGCATGGCACGAATCCTCCAGTTATCTTATTTAAACTAATGCACTTATGCATGCATTCTATGTTTTCTAGATAACTTTGCTTATCTATTCATCTAATCAAACAAATCATACTCATGACATCGTATAAAGGCCAAACAAACATGAATATTTGTATCACAATCGCAACTTTCATTTTGTGCATCATCATATACATATCATTGCAATCATCTAATTCAGTCCAAACAATTTATCTTAAATAAGTTCATTTCATTACAATCCTTTATCTCATAAAAAAAATATCCTTGACATTCAACGTCCAATCGGAACAATGACAATTTTTTTTATTCACATCATGATATCATGAACCTTTATTCATACCTCTACAAATTTCTATTTATCCCATTCACCTTATCAAGTAAGCCAAGTGCACTACATCATATGAGCATCAAACAAGCATGGGTATTCATCACAACATGAACTTTCATCTCACACATTATCACGTACATATCATTAATTTTTATTCATACTTTCTCGAATCGAGACTCATCATGATCGTAATTTTACTCAAATACCTTCGCATCGTATTAACATGGTTGGTGTATCTCAGTTGGAGAGTGCCTCTGTTTAAACAAGACAGTTTTCATATGCGTCAGGAGGCATCACATTATCACGGATCCGTGGCATGTATAGCTAGACTTTTACACATGCTAGGTTAGTTCGAGAACCGACTAAATCATATCTCCGATACCACTAAATGTAACACCCCTTACCTTTGCCCGAGACCGGGATAGGGTACGAGGCATTATCGGACAAACATACAAACATCCAACTAAAATATGAGCTATAAAATTTCATTTTTATTTCGAAACATTCATTCACATGCACATAGTCCCTTATTTGGGTCTACGAATCCTAAAACACACTTTAGAAGGGTTTCAGGAATAAATCGAGAATTTTGGAAAGTTCTGGAAAACATAGAAATTTTTTTCTCATTAAACAGGGCCACACACCCATGTGGACACAAGGGCATGCCCGTGTAATTAACTCAGGCTATTTCCCAAGCCTTTGTCACCTACATGCATCTACATGATTTCAATAACATTCAACATTCTCTATTTTGATACAAATATATCATTTGTCTACCATCATACATGTAATACACATTCTTACATTAACCAGAACTAGACATACCAGATCTTGTTCTCATTTTATACCAAGCTTAGACATACCATTTATTCACAAACATAAAACAACATACTTGACTAAGACATTCTACACCTATTTCATGTTTAACCACGGTATTACTTATTCTTACCATGCACCTTTACATTAACAATATGGTCACATCTATTGATCATAATCTATCCACCACATAAGCATGACATATCATACATTCGACCGTATCAAGACATCACCACGCACATATCATAAAGCAATGGATCAAGTATGCATAATCAATTGAACTTACAACCCAATAATCGAATATAAACCATATCACATGGCTATATACGATTTAGCCATAATAAGCCAATACGTTTGGCCAAATCATACTAACAATTATCATACAGCCTAAATCTCTATACATGCCACTGACATGAAAACATTTGAAGTTTATCGACGCTTCACATCAGCGTTCTGATAGTGTGATGCTGCCTCCAACAATCTCCAACCCTGAGCCAACCTGCCAATACTAAAAAAAATAAAGAGGGGGGTAAGCTTTATGCTTAGTAAGTCCATATGAAATTAATAAGCAATTTCCCAACATGTTTCCTTAGGTAAAACAACTATAATTACACTTTTAATCATATTTTGGTCAAGCTATCTACTCGAGTCATAGTCAAAAATTTATTTATAATTTGAGCTAAAGGACTCCAAATTAAGATCCATTAATTTTCCCAGAAACTAGACTCACATATATTCTTACCATAAAATTTTCAAAATTTTTGGTTTAGTCAATTAGTACAGTTTATTCATTAAAGTTTCCCCTGTTTAGCTGTCCAACAGTTCTGACCTCTCTTCACTAAAAATAATTTATCTCATAATACGGAACTTGGCTAATACTCCCATCTATCTTTCTAGAAATTATACTCAATAAAGATTTTACTAATATAAATTATAACTCACAATTATTTTTGTACAATTTTTAGTGATTTTCTAAAGATAAGACAGGGGAGTCTAGAATCACTCCGACTCTATCTCACAAGAACTCAAATATATCATAATACAAAATTCTTTTGCTTAAACTGTTTCCTTGGTGTGAAACTATACTCATTAAGCTTTAATTTAATATATTATTCAGCCTCTAATTCGACTTTCACTATTTATGGTGATTTTTCAAAGTCGAGCTACTCCTGCTGTTCAACATTGTTTCGGTGCAAAATCACAATAGCTATCATAAAATTCATTGCTACTTTATACTCATAGGCATGATTTAATATCATACATGTATCTTTCCACAAACCTTCATACTTTCATCAAATCATATAACATTACCGTTCATATATAATACACAAGGATATATATATCACCATGAATCATCATAGTCATACGAGCATATAATGGCAAATACATACCTTTGCTTTCTTGCACATATACATGAAAATGTACCTGAATCGAATCCGAATCAATTGCAATAACAATTCAATCACAATTTCAAATTCACCACAAATCATTATACAATTCAATTTCACACATGTATACATTCATCAATCAAATCCAATTCTCATTCAATTCAAATATCACTACTTACCTCAATTTCATTTGATTTTTCTCTTCACATATATTTCCCCTATTAACATAACTCGGACTTTGGAGGATACATGGATCCAACCAAACACACCAGAGTGGTAGCCAACGCCTCATCAGATAGTTCGAAGCAAATAAGTGACGACCAACGTCTCATTCGCTAAGCCGAAGCAAAGTGGCAACCAACGCCTCATCGAATCTATCCGAAGCAAATGTGACACACCAAGTGTCTCATCGACTCGAGGTCGAAGAATCCTTGAACTCTTCCTATCCTATGGCATGCTAACTATATCCACCCTAGCCCGACTAGTTAATAGGGTATTGGAATCACACATTCATATTACTTTCACTTCCAGTTGATCATAATCATTCGAATTCAATTTCACAAAATCATTTACTTTTTCGAAATGCCCATTTGAACCATTTGGAAACATAAGGATACGCGGATAGCTCGGAAAGCATATACAATGCCAACGTCCCAAACGTGGTCTTACATGTAATCAAACATGGATGCCACTGTCCCAGACAGGGTCTTACACGAAATCAGATAGGATGCCAATGTCCCAGACATGGTCTTACACGATATCACATATCGGAAATCCTATGTCTTGACATATGTATCCTAAGTATTCCTAGGTTCATATGGGGCTTTTCAAACGTCGGAACTTTGTTGATACTTTCTCGGATGTCTCATTTTATTCAACTCATATATTCATTCATCATAGTTCAATGGCAAATAAGCATAAATAAACCATTCGAAATACATTTATTTGTATATATATACTTACATCTCATATACTATCAAAGCAATAACATTAAAATACACATTTCATTATTAAAAATCATATGAACTTACCTCGTATACGAAAATGGCCATTTTTACCATTTAAGTCCACTACTTGGTATTTTCTCAATTTTAGCCCGAATCTCAATTTTTCTTGATCTATCATTTCAAATATAGTCTATTTAGGACTCAAATTATTCAAAAATGACCCAAAAATCACATTTTTACAAATTTTCATTTTGACCCCTAAACTTTTGCATATTTTCACTTTTTCCCCAGGGCTCAAAAATTAAACTTCACCCTATTTTCTTATGATTTATGACATGCTGATCATTTTTCCCTTCTATGGTAGCATCAAATTCTCACTCTAACATGTACTTATGAACATTAGGTATTTTTTACTGCTTATGTCGTTTTACTCGTTTTCACGTAAAATCGCTTAGCAAAAGTTGTTTATCTAACACCCAACACTCATTTTCTACCATTAGACATCAAAATGCATGCATTTCAAATATGGGTCAATTTTTAAACATGAATCCTAGCTCAAATTAATGGTAGAAATGGGTAAATTGAGCTACGAGGATTTCAAAAATGCAAAGAACATTAAAAACGGGGCAAAGATGGACTTACAATCAAGCTTGGAAGTTTTACAAACCCTAACCATGTCTTCCATCTCCATATACGGTAATGGCATGAGAAAAATGAAGAAGATGACATCTTTTTCTTAGTTATTTTGGCTTTATTTACCAAATTACTAAAATACCCTCAATGAAAAATAAATAAAAACATACCATGCGATGTCCATTTTTGTCCACTAATTACAAAATGAGCTATTTACCATTTAAGGATCTCCAATTTAAAAACCCATTACTCACAAGTACTTATTACCTTTGTGAACTAGAACACACATTTTGCAACCTTTTACAATTTAGTCCTTTTGACTAAATTGAGTGCCCAAACGTCAAAATTTTCGAATGAAATTTTCACGAAATTATTTCATGAAATTATAGACCATAAAAATATAATAAAAATAAAATTTTCTTCGTCGGATTTGTGGTCCCGAAACCACTGTTCTGACTAGGCCCAAAATCGGGATGTTACATGGTAAATATCTAATGAAGATCCAATTAGGCCCATGATTGGGCTTGGAAAAGGAGTTAAAGTGAAATACGAGTCAAGAGATTTGTGGAGTATGCCTCGTATTTCAGACAAAACAGTAAGTGACATCCCAATGAGATAAAGCTTGACGTCCCAACGAGCAACAAAACGTCATAACGAGAAGAAAGCCTTCGTCCCGACAACGTGACACCTCTCATCACGATAAAATGAATGCCACGTTATGACATGATGATGTGTTCCTCAAGTTTCTCGATTTTCTTCACTCAGTTAAACTCTATTTTGGTTTCTCACTTAAACTCTTATTAACTTAGTGATATTCTAGTCATAAAAGCTACAAATTTTAGCCTATAAATATACCTTATTTACCTTAAGTTTATAGAATATAAAATAACACAATCAGGAGAGAATTTTGTGTTTTAGTTTAAAGGGGTTTTTCTTTCGGCTTATGTTTTGACTCTCTCCATCTTGTACTTTTCTCTTATTAGTGAAAGCTCATTTTATCTCTGATTTTTTATCCTCTTTAAAGAGTTTTTCCATGTAAAATTTGTGTGTTCGATCTTTTCAATTTCTTCGTTATCATTCTTGTTCATTACTTACATGTGTTTATCCCCAACATATTCTTATCACTTTATTACTTGTTTTGACATATGCACTTGTGTAACGAAATTTTACTCATCAGGAGGTGTTCAACATATATAAATTTGTAAAACCCAAAAAGAACAAAAAATCTCTCAACTAATGAGTCTTTTTTTAGCCAATCCCTGATACTAATAGGCTTAATTTGAAACTCTGGGTTTGTTTATTTACATGTAAAAGGTTTTACAGAAAATGTTTTCTGCATTTTCCTGTGTTTGTTTCACAAAAAATAGCTTATTCAGTGAAAAATGACTCATAGGTCAATGTAAAATAAGCCATTTTCCTGTAAAATGACTTACACTCTTAAAAAGCATAACTCATTTTCCGGAAATAAGCTCCTCAATAGATAATTTTATTTTAATATAAAAATTAACTTAAATCAAGTTTAATATTATTATATTGATAATAAATTTTATTTTTAAAATATTTAAATTATTAAAATATTATACGTTTCAATATTATTAAACAGACATATTTAATTATTTATATTTAGTCATATAATAAATTATTAATATAATAAATATAATTTATTATTTTAATAAATTATTTAATATTGTAATTTTATTTTAATAATAAATTTAAAACAATATAATTTTAAATAATATTATTCACATATTATTAAAAATATTCAATATTATTATTTTAATAATACATATTTATTACAATTATAAATATATTAATAATAAATGTTTTGTAGTATAAAGGTTAAAATATGTTATAAGTCTATGTACACTTCACATATTGCAATTTAGTCTTTGTACTTTTATTTTCAAGAATTTAATCCCTTTACTTTTCAAATTTGAAAATCGAGTCCAATTATTGACATCATTAGTTTTTTTTTGTCAATTTTGTTGATGTCACATTTTTAAATAAAAAATACTCACTTGGTAGTCATGTAATTAAAAAATGACGTCGTAATGAACCTGAATTTAACATAATATTTTTAATATATGCAAAACAATATAAAATATAAAATTATAGATAAAAATAAATTCAATTAAACAATGAAAAAATAAAAAAATCTCTTATGTATTTTTGTTTTATTGAAAACAACTTTTATGAAATATTTTTAACAAATCTACCAAACAACAAAAAGTATTTTACACATATTTATCTAAACACCAGAAAATATTAGGTTTTCCAGAAAAGTAAATCATTTTCCAGAAATCATTTTCCAGAAGTCATTTTTAGTGAAACAAACAAAGCCTTTATTTCATTTTCTTTTTAATTAGTCTTCTTCTAAATATAATATTTATAACCCTTTGATTGATAAATTTTTTGCTAATGAAAATGGAAAACCCTTAAAAAATACTTTAGATTTACTCTTGTTGTTAAGAGCATGATATTTCCTTTACGGTACATAGAAATAGTCCTTAAAGTTGATCCTTTAAATTGAAAATTAAATCCAGAGTTAAAAAAGATGACTTTCAAAAATCCAATTGTTCAATCAATAATTATATAAGGAAAAATTATGAACATTTAATTTTTATATGAAAAAAAATGTGAAAGAATTAATTGAATTTCCCTTTGATACATTGATAATGATTTTTTTTTATTTTATAAATTGATTAAGAGATTAATATGCATTCTTTTTATTTTAAATTATTTGTTTTTAATTTTTAAATCCACAATAGGCAATACATATCACTAATAATCTGGTTTAGTTTCAAATCATTTACCAAATTAATTAAAAACTAAAATTATGCTAGTTAGAGTGAATTTTTTTTTGCAAATATTAAATTATTTATATAATTTTATTTTATATTATATTTTTAAAATTTATATTTTCTATTATTTTTAAATGGTGTTTAGTTAATTTATAAAACTAACTTCTTAAAAAAATAAACAAATAGCGCTTAAATACCAAATTAGATAGATTCAACTATAAATAAAACAATCAATAGATGTGGAATGCCTTTGTTTTAAAAGCTAAAAGCTTTGGTTAGAATGTTTGATGATCGGTAGAATTTATAAATGTGAAGGGTTAAATTTATTAAATTAATAGAATTGGTAAGTATTAAGAATTAAATATGTTATTATACCAATTAGAAAAAGGTTTTTCGTTATCAAGTTAACTGTTGGTGATCAAACCAGAACGAATTCAAACATTAGTTCTTCAATTGAAATTTTTTAAAGTTGAGTGATCAAAAGAGGAATGTAGACATAATTAGATGAGCATTTGTATAGTTTACCTTGAAATCAAACAATTAGATTTTTTCATAGTTGGATTAAATATTTGAAGTGCTTAAAAAATATAGAAAAATGTCGATTTGGCAAATGAGATAGTTAGCTCGAGTTAGGGGGTGAGCAAAACTTGATTTGATTGAAAAAATAGAAAAAAAATTATAATTTTGAGTTAATCAAATCAAGTTATTCGATTTTTTCGAGTCAACTCAAACAAGTAATTCAAGTTTCAAGTTCTAGTCGAGTTGAATTTTACAATTCAAATAACTTGAATAATTCGAATAACATATAGGTGTAAATACCCCTTTGGTCTCTGTCATACCACTAAATGTAACACCCTTTGCCCGTCACTGTTATCAGATTAGGGTTATAGGATGCTATAGTAATTAACAAAACATACACATGCTATTTCAATTCAAAATTTATCTTTAATCAATCATCAATATATAAGCAGTCAATAATCATGCTTTTCATACAAAAATGGGGCTTAAATCAAGGTTTTGAAACTCTAAAATCAATTTGGAAACAAGCAGGGACTAATTTAAAACAAAATAGAAAAGTAATGTAAAAATAGAAAACAGGGGGTCACACAATCATGTGGCCAAGCCGTCTAACAAGTTTAGTTTGTGTGTCTCCTTCCACACAATTTTAGTTCTCACACACGATTGAACAACACAACCATTAAATGTAACACCTCTCGTCTGTTACCATCACCAGATTAGGGTTACGAGATGCTACGACAATTAATAGGACACACGCATGCTATTTCAATTCAAAATTTATCTTTAATCAATCATCAATATATAATCAATCAATAATCATGCTTTTCATACAAAAATGGGCCTAAATCGAGGTTCTAAAACTCTAAAATCAATTCAGATATAAGCTGGGACTAATTCGAAACAAAATATAAAAGTAAGGTAAAAATAGAAAATAAAGGTCACATGATCGTGTGGCCAGGTCGGGTGACAAGTTTAGGCCGTGTGTGCTATGGAACATGGTTGTGTTGTTTAATTGTGTGTGAGAACTAGAACCATGTGGAAGGAGACACATGATTGTGTCTTCTGACTGTGCAACTAATTGTAGTCATGTGATCAAAATAAAAAAACTAAATTACACAGACCACACGGCCATTCCAAGACCCCATGTATGGCACATAGTCGTGTGTCAGGCCATGTTTCAACTGATGTGACCTGACATGTACCTTTAATAACAAGTCAAACATTTCATGCTTACTTAAGGTACAAGTATACCGTTTACCAATCATTCAACCTGTTCAAATCATACCAAAAACATACCAAAACATGTCATTTGTCTAGTTCTGACCAATACGCCATAGGGCAACATCACAAACAATAATCCAAACTAACATCCAATGTCATTTTCTAACCAATTCAAGCTTGCATATTAATGTTATACAAAATGTTAAATGTCACCTATTCATTAACATCTAACAAACCATATATCAAAGTATATATATAAGCATGTATTCTACAACAGCTTTAATTCACTTAATCAACTAAAACATCCCAAAACAACAATCAAAATACGATGTCATATCTATTAACCATTAAACAAGTAACCAAATACCAACTATACATATATGGCATTCAATATTCCATCAACCATGCAATTAAACTTTCAAAACCCTTTCAACTATTTTATCATCACATACCACATCAACCATAATCAACCACATTATTTTATTAACAAATTCACATGGCTAGGAAATCTTAAATATACTTTAAATACATCTATAACACCTCTAACCCATATCCGTGGCCATAACAGGGTTACGGAGTATTACTAGAATATATAGATCAAATAAAGACAATCCATATTACTTGACATTCATATCAGAAATTATTCAGACTGTCCCTTATATGAACCCTCAATCCAAAATGCACATTAGAAACAAGTTGGGACTAAACCAAATACTCAAAAAAAAAATCACAAAATTTTAAAATCTTTCTAAGGTGTAGGGGACATATGCCCGTGTGGTCAAGCCGTGTAGCTCACATGGCCAATAGACATGCCCATGTCACAGACCGTGTGGGCATTTGAAATAGGGTACACAGTCGTGTCCCAGCCCGTGTTAGTACCCGTGTAACTCTCTGACTTGGGTCACACGGCCAAGTCACATGCCCGTGTGCTAGGCCGTGTGGACATAAAAATTTACATTAAATAGGTGCAAGGGTCACATGGCCAAGCCACACACCCGTGTGTCAGGCCGTGTGATCAATTTTGAGCATTCTGTTTTGAAATTTTTAAGATTCAGGGGACACACGGCCAGATTACACGCCCATGTGCTAGGCCGTGTGTCACATACAGCTGAGACACGTGTCCATTTCTCTACCCGTGTGGACAAAATAAGGCCATTTCCTAGCCATATTTCTTACCCAAACTTGTCTTCACAATAACACTTAAACATATTCCCAAACCAATATAAAACATTTGAATCAAGCCATAACCAAGTCTTATACATATCATATTATAACCAACTCAAACCATGTTATACATATCATATTATAACCAACTCAAACCATGTTATCATTTTACCTATTAATTAACCATCAATCAATTATACCAAAACATATATCAACTATAATAAGACTATATACTTATATATATATATCAAAATCTATCAAACATAAGCCATTCAAATGGCTATTCACAACAAAACATTTACATGCCATCAATAGCCAAATTAACCTATACATGCCATTATACCAAAGTTGATTTAATAAATATACCGAAAAAGGATTATTAATAATGTGATGTGGCTCTGACCAGCTTCCAACCTTAACAAGCTTTCGGGTTACTATAAAATAGAGGAAATAAAACAGAGTAAGCATTTAATGCTTAGTAAGTTCATATAACAGGAAATTAACTTACCAATTAATTCACATTTAAGGTAAGCAAATAAACATGCTCAAAAATTGGCCAATTGCCTAAACACATATCCTCATCAAGCTTGTTAGTCATGTAATTCACATAAATACCAAGAAACATGAATGAGCTCATCAATTTTCAATTTCCACATACATGTATTTATCACTTCAAGTGTCTATGAACATGTACATATTATATCTTTATATTTCAAGTATTTCTCATAATAATTCATCTTGAATTCATATCATCTCATATCAAAACTTTACCCGTTGAATCATTTAAAATATTGATGGATACAAGGGTAGTACACATAAGTGTACAAAACTATAAACCATCAATTCATATTTGGGAATGCTCATACGAGCACATATACGGGAAGCTCTCTCTCTCGAGCCATATAACGAAAAGCTTATCCGGGTTGTATAACGGGAAGCTAATAAGAGCTATAATAGGAAAGCTCATGCGAGCCAATAACGGGTAGCTTCGAAAAGCCATTAACTAGGAAGCTCCAAATAGCCATTTATCAGGAAGTTCAAGCGAGCCATATCGGGAACCTCTAGAGAGCCATTAATCAGGAAGCTCACAAAGAGCCTTTAATCGGGAAGCTTTGAAGAGCCATATAACGGGACGCTCATAAGAGTTGTGGTGTGTCTACAAAACATACATAATCACAATCAATCGGGATGCTCCGAAGAGTTATTAACGTGAAGCTCGCAAGATCCATATAACGGAAAGCTCGAGAGGGCTATTAACAGGATGCTCTTTCAAGCTGTGGTGTGTCTGCAACATATGTAGGACCACAACCAATTCGGGAACCCAGTATCCAATCAAATTTTATTTATTCAAACGGGACTTAATATTTGTCAGATATTATCGGATTTGTGATCAATTTCATACATACGACATTTATACAATTCACATATACAACATCCAACTCAAATATATAAATATACACAATTTAGTTACACGAACTTACCTCGACAATGTTCGTGAACTTGTATGCCACTAATCCGTTACTTTTTCTTTACCTCGATCTAGCTCTGTATTTGATCTATCCGGATTTATAGGAGTAAATTTATCTCAATTTAATACAACTCATATTCAATTAAATTCAACTCACATCCTAGGTAAAATTACCATTTTGCCTCTATACTTTTAATCAATGACGATTTCGTCCTTAGGCTTGGAAAATGAAATTCATGCAATTTAATCCTTATTCCAAACCTAAAATTTTTTTACATGTAACATTTACAACCCAAGTAATTCATAAAATTCAGAATTTTCTTTAAATTTCACATCTTTACAATTTAGTCCCTAAATCATAATTTCATCAAAATTCACTTTACAAAAGTTGTTTATCTATCAATAACTTTTCATTTTCTACCATAAATTTCATAATTCATACATATTCATTCATATAAAAACCCTAGTACTTTGATAACTTTACAAATTAATCCCCGAGATAGCCAGATTAAGCTATTACGATGTCGGAAACATAAAAATCATTAAAAACATGATAAGAATGCTTACTCAATTAAGCCAAATAAGCTTGCTTGAGTTCTCTTCTCTTACTAGGATTTCCAAAATTTTTTTTTGGGAAAGATGATATTTTATTATTTAATTAACTTATCATCTTTTATTATTTCAACTTTCCAATTTAGTCATTTTCTTTATCAAATTTTCCATGGATGAATCATCATACTTATCTACCAACTCCTCTCAATGGTCTATTTTCCATATAAGGACCTCTAATTTTGAATTCCATAGCTATTTGATCCTTTTAGCTACTAGAATTCAACTTTTGCATTTTATGCAATTTGGTCCTTTTATCATGTAATCGGTAAAATTTTCTTAACAAAATTTTTATACAATATTCCTATCATAATGTAGACTATAAAATAATATTAAAATAAAATTTATTTTGGACTCAAATTTGTGGTCCCGAAACCACTGTTCTAATTTCACTGAAAACGGGTTGTTACAACATCAAACATTTATATTCATAACTTCACTCCTAGTGCATGTCACATATCCCAAAAGAAACGTTTTCAAGTCTACCGAAAGATAGTTGGATAGTGTGATCTTCAAATTGATCTGATTGCCCGGTTCTTCAAAGTGATATCTACAAGAAAACAAGAAAAACAAACGAGTAAGCTTCAAAGAGCTTAGTAAGTTCATAGGTTGAAATTATATAAGTTACCTTGAAAACATAGTTTAATAATTAACAAAGTCTTTAACTAATAGTAACTCTGTCAACCACATTCAACATGTGAGGTTCATATACACGAGTCATTTAATCATCTCATTTGTACGATATCAAGCATTATCAAGTCACGATATAATATCAGAAATCATGAAAACATATACAAGTCATCAACAAGGCATCATAATCAAATAACAATTACATATCATCACCATGTCATTTAACCATTGAAAATCTGCCCGATGAACGATATAAACAGATACAAATACGTGGTTATCCATTTAAGACATGCCAGAATGCTCAATCGAGCCAATCCAACTAAGAACACGCTTGGGCACTAAGTGCCTAGCTTGTATGCTAACATCCCTCTAGAAACATGCCTGGGCACCAAGTGCCAAGCTCGTAGCCTTTACATCCGCCCCTAAAAACACGTCAAAATCACTATAAATATAAACTCGGTAATCTGCAACAAATGCTGGACTCCGGTATATTCAGTGAATAATAACAAGTCAAGAATCATCATCTCATCACAAGGCAATCCCGTACAACATGCAAAATAACCTATTGGCATGCCAATTGTATCCTATCTTATGTTCATCTGGGCTCGATACATAAAATCACGTAACACTTTACAGTTCAATTACATTTCTCACATTGAATCAATTTGATACAATTTAATTATATATACACATATTCAACAAATCATAAATCACAAGTCGATACAGTATTATATATTATACTAAATTAAATCGTATGAACTTACCAAGGCTAAACAACAAAAATTGCAATATTAGAGACTAATAAATAATTTTCTCTTTTTCACAATTATCCACCGACTCTTGATCTAAACAATAATTATTTCAATTATCAGCCCAAATACTTTATAATAACCTATTTAATGCATACGACTTTTTTATTGACATTTTTTACAATTGCCTTAAACTTTAATATTTTATATAATTTAGTCCCTAAAATCGAAACAAGTTCATTTTTCATAATAAAGCCCAAAACTATTATGTCGAATTCATGATCATCCAAAAACAGCTCTCAAGTCATGAATTTTACAAGAAATTCATGCCATTTTCAACAATTTAACAATTTAGTCCCTAAACTCAAAACTAAGCAAAACCACTTTACAAATTAGTCCAAACTCATCATCAAGCTTCAAACCAAAGCATTAACATCTAAAAAGCTTCAAGAACATCAATGGCAAGTTTTCAAAATTTTGAAAGTTTCACAAAATAGCCTTTGAACTAGATAGATTAAGTTACAACGATTTCAAAAACATAAAATTCATGAAAAACGACTGAAAATGAACTTCCACGCAAGTTTATAAACAAGGCCGAAGGTTGGAGATTTAACAACAATGGTGTTCGGTGGTGAGATTTCAAAATGGAGATGATGACAACTTATGCTTATGTTTTTAACTTTTATGCACACTTTAATAATGGCTCTGTTTGCTAAATTGAACCATTTCCTCAAATAATTTTAAAAAGTTGATATTTCCCTACTTTCTTTTCAATCGAAATATTGGAAAAAAACAAAATAAATATATACACGCACATATAGATAAAATGCATACATCTACTTATAACTCTTCTTGATTTTTAAATCAAAAGAAAAATGTTCTTAAGAGTTAGTTTACCATTGAGGTTGAAAAGTGTTGCGAAAAAGTACTTTTCAAAAATTTAATTGGGTTATCATCATGTCAATAATTACTTTTGGAAAGATAAAATGTCAATTTTAAATATGATATTGTAAAGAAAAAGATTTAATAACGAGATAAAAATATAAATTTATTAAAAAAGCACTTTTCTAAAAGCTAAGTTTAGACTTGGCTTAAACCCGAGTTTAAAATCAAGTTTGGTTTGAAAATATTTTGTTTATCTAAATTTTTTATTTAAAATCAAGATTTGAGTTGAAAAATATTTTCAACGTCAATGGTAAATTAGAATTTTAACCCAAGCAAAAAAAACAAAAGTGCTTTTCAATGCATTTACTTTTTATTCGCCTATTAAATCTTCTATATTACAATATCATGTTTAAAATTAACATACACTATCAAAATTTTCAAAATTATTTTTTGAAAATTTTTTTTCACGACATTTTTAAAAAATACATTTCAACTTCAATAATAAACCGTCTTAAATATATTCAAATCCCATTCTTCTAATTATTTAATAACAAAATGTTAACTATATTAAATCTCAAACAAAATAAAGATATTAAGTGCGATTGAGTTTCTTGAAATGTTAAAAATAATGTCCTTAATACTCTAAAAAGAAAAGGTAATGTCCTTCACAAATGCCATTGGTCAAGTCAAGCGAATCTAATATATTTAGGTACATAGTAACATTAAAGGATACAAAGAGTATATTAATAAATGATATTTAAGAGTATAGAGTAAAAAATACATTAAAAATATCTTTAAAATCATGATCGTAAAGAGTGCATTAATAATTTTAAAAAGATTTCCCAAATTGGTTTTTACATACATTTATTATTTATTTATGAGTTTCACTTTAAGGGTATTTATAAACGCCAAGTAAATATTTTATTACAATTTTATTAAATAAAAAGTTAAGTTTAACATATTAATTTCCCTCAATTAAAAAATTAAACTACATTTAAGCTAATTGAATTATTAATAAATTTTTATTTTGGTCATTTAACTTTAAAAAAATTATAACATAGTTACTAAATATTTCGATGTTTTTATTTAAGTTACTAGGCTATTAAAATCATTATCACATGACCTTCTTCATTCGCACTGCCTACACCAATTGAAAGCTCATCTTCTCCTCCTCTTGTATGGTTTAGTTTGTTTTTTTAAAATGCTTTTAAACTTTATAGTTCTACAAACCATAATCCGAGCAAATTTGTTCTTTTAATATCTCTGACGCTAACTATTAGATTAACTTGTATCTAAAGTATTGCTACTCATTGGTGGATACTGTTTCACTGTATCGATCATTGACTCATTACTTGAAGTTAGCCGATGGAACTTTTGAAAAAAAACTTAATAACTCGATGAATTATATAAAAAATTTCAAATAATTCAATATAATATCTTTAAAATTTTTTGAGGTTTAAAGATTAAAGTATAGACTTAATAACAGTTACTCTTGAAATTTTTTTATTACATTATTTATATATTACCATAATCAATACCACTTTTAACTATAAAAACCTTTATTGAAGATTTTTTTAGATAAATTTTTATCTTCAATACGATACATTTAATTTTTTTATCTTACATTATAATATCACTATATCACAGTATTAAATTTCATATCTATCATTCTTTTTACATTTACCATAAATAAAGGCAACCTTCATCCAAAATAATCTTAAATAATAACGCTACTCTTATATCTTAATAATAGAAATCCTGTGGGGAATATGACCGTTGAATTCAATCTGACATACCACGTCATCACTGAGACAGTACTCCCCTCGTAGACTGTGACTCTACTCTGCGTTAACACTTACCCAAAAATCATAGCAATAATCTTTAAAGAAGGAAATGTCAAATATATGTATTCCCCTGTGGTGGGCATTAGTTGCTAACGGTGCACATTATTTGAATCTGGACCGTCTGATTTCTGACACAACCTCTGATCTATCTATCAAGGATTCGAGACTGGTAAATAATACTGTACAAACTAACAAAAATCCCTGCTTCCTTACAACTAAACAAAAACAAAAACATAAAGGCCCCTCTCTAGCCACTTGTTTTCTATTTCCACTTCCTAAATTTCTCCTCCTTTTTCCCACTGTTTTTTCAATCTGGGGTTCTTTTGTTTTTGGCGTCTGTCCGGTTCTTTTTGCGCTCCAACTTAATACCTTTGTATGGTTTTCAAAGATTGAAGCTTTTCACTCAAAATGGCTATTTTACTGCTGCTATTGCCTCTGCTTGTTTCAGCTGTTTATGGTGATGAAAGTAAGTCTCTTTGAAGCTGTACTTTACTACTTCCAATCCTTA
Organism: Gossypium hirsutum; assembly: GCF_007990345.1. NCBI lineage: Eukaryota > Viridiplantae > Streptophyta > Magnoliopsida > Malvales > Malvaceae > Gossypium > Gossypium hirsutum. The sequence goes on along the minus strand of NC_053424.1, from coordinate 83,848,753 downwards.
GGCTTTACCTCCCTCTCTATATTTGTGTTTTTGTCTTTGCTGATATTTCTGCTTATCTCTGCTGAAAAAAACCTTTTAAATTCCTTGTTTCAGTGATGCGTAGTGTGTATTTTCCTTGGGAGGGTGCTACTTATTCTGTTTAGCACTCTAATAATCTTCATTTGATGTTTCCTTGTGTTCATTCATAGTGGAATTATTGAATTTTAAAAACAAAAATTATTGTGTTGTTGTAAATCAAAATCTTACTTTAATTATTTTATCATGAAACTTTGTTTTTATTTTCTGTAGAAACTAGACATTCTAATGTTAAAGAGTGAGGAAGAGCGAATGGTCTTACCCTTTTGCAGTCAAAGCAGGGGCCTCTGTTTAAAAGTCTTTCCCCTTCGTTGGAATTTCTTCTGGTCTTTCCTTTCACTATATTCAATGGGAATCTCAGCTAATAATGCATTCCAGCTCATATGGTTCTTTACCCCAGTTTGCCCTTACATTTGACATAATACTTTAGAGGACCAAAATAACCTCATTCAATGCAAGATCTCCAAGTCGTCAAAGGTGTTGGTATCTTAGGAATATTTATGTACATTGGATGGTAGTATTGTCATCTTAATGGTGTATAGTTAACATGTTTGCCTAGTTGGTCCCGTATGTTATATGTGGAGTTCCATCACCCCCCTGAACCGTTTCTTATAGGAAATAATTTAAATATTTTAAAATGAGTTCTCAGTTCATGTGCTTCGGTATTTTTTATGATGGATGTTGCTATGACATGTCTGATGTCTTATTGTATGTTTGTTTAAGTTGTTAGGAGAATTGTAATGAAAAAGAATACTCTTATAATATATATATCATATTAATGTTGGTTTCGAGGAATAGACAAGTATAGGAGGATTGTGTTACTTATATGGTGTGATATGTTACCCACCTTTGAGCTAATTCGATTTAATATTCAAAGTTTTGCTCCAAATTCAACATTTTTTATTCTGTTTCTTTCCTAAAATGACTTGGGAACCTTTGAGTCAAAACTTACTGCTGAAGGAAAGTATGAGATTGACCCGAAAGATTATATCGCAACTTATGTTGAACTTCATGCAGAAGTCTTTAAGATATTGCTTGAATATGAGGAAGCATTCTCCTTCTAGAAGCACTCGCCTTTAAGCCACATATGCCTTCTGTACTTGGTTATAATTATTGTGTTGTCTTGTAAGTCTCAAGGTGGAAGGTGATAAAGAGATAACCGGATCAAGCACATATTGAACTGTAATCCTACATTGGTTGATCTCTGCAATAAAAGATAAAATTCCTTATGGTTGCGTTGCTATGTTTGACCTAAAGCTATTTGTCAAACTCAGGCTGATATGCAGCTATTCGTTATTAAAAGGACTGTTTGAAGCAATATGCACTATTGAAGTTAACATATATTGATGAATATAATCATATTAATGATATCATCAACATATTTCTTTTAGAAATGAATTGCAATATTCTAGTTAATGGAGTCAATGATATCATCAACATATTGACATTGTTAATCTCTTGTCAAGATGGAAGACCTTTCATTTTTCTTTGATATCATGTCTTAACATTGGCCTATGGATCTTTTTATGCAGAAGCCTTTATCGGAGTGAACATTGGTACGGACCTTTCTGACATGCCCAGCCCTACTCAAGTGGTAGCCCTTCTCAAGGCTCAGAATGTCTGGCATGTGAGGCTTTATGATGCTGATCGAGCTATGCTCCTTGCACTTGCCAACACAGGAATCCAAGTGACTATCTCTGTCCCCAATGAGCAGCTCCTTGGTATTGGTCAGTCGAATGCCACTGCAGCCAACTGGGTGGCTCGCAATGTTATAGCCCATGTCCCTGCCACCAACATCACAGCAATAGCTGTTGGGTCCGAAGTACTAACTGCGCTCCCAAATGCTGCTCCTGTCCTAGTTTCTGCCTTAAAGCTTATCCACTCTGCCCTTGTTGCTTCAAATCTTGACAGTCAAATCAAAGTCTCTACACCACATTCATCTTCAATTATTCTGGACTCTTTTCCACCTTCTCAAGCCTTCTTTAATCGTTCATGGGATCCTGTCATGGTTCCATTACTAAAGTTTTTGCAGTCTACTGGGTCGTACCTTATGCTCAATGTATATCCGTATTATGATTATATGCAATCAAATGGCGTGATCCCGTTGGACTATGCTCTTTTCCGGCCCCTCCCTCCAAACAAAGAAGCTGTGGATGCTAACACACTTCTGCATTACACTAATGTCTTTGATGCTATTGTTGATGCAGCATATTTTTCAATGTCATACTTAAACATCACCAATGTTCCGATTGTAGTCACCGAGTCTGGTTGGCCTTCTAAGGGTGATTCATCTGAGCCTGATGCTACGGTTGACAATGCTAATACATACAACAGTAACTTGATCAAGCATGTAATTAACAACACTGGGACTCCTAAACATCCTGGGATTGCAGTTAGTACTTACATTTATGAGCTTTACAATGAGGATTTGAGACCTTCGCCACTCTCGGAAAAGAACTGGGGGCTATTTGATGCCAATGGAACACCGGTTTATATTTTACACTTGACAGCTGCTGGTACTGTTTTTGCAAATGACACTACAAACCAAACATTTTGTGTTGCAAAGGATGGTGCTGATCCGAAGATGTTACAAGCAGCTCTTGATTGGGCTTGTGGACCTGGGAAAGTTGATTGCTCACCTTTGTTGCAGGGGCAACCATGTTATGAGCCCGATAATGTGGTTTCCCACTCAACTTATGCTTTCAATGCATACTTCCAACAGATGGGCAAGTCTACTGGAACCTGTGATTTCAAGGGGGTGGCTACCATCAGTACAACTGATCCAAGTATGTGACTATGAGATTTGTTCTTATAGAATAGGACATTAGATATTGTAGTTTTTCATTTTATGGTTTACTCACTGGTATTTTGATAATCATTGTTACCTGCTGATGATTTGGTGTTTTCAAGATATTGACTTACGAACGTTAGTGATTGGTGCAGGTCACGGTTCATGCATATTTCCTGGAAGGTATGCTCCTAATAATTTCTAGTTCAAGCTATATTATGATGAACATACAATGGCTTTAATGAAATCTGATGATCGTATGACTTTGTTTTTGTCTGTAGTTTTGGAAAAAACGGCACCATCACTAACGGTACATCACTGGCTCCTTCGTCGAATGACACGAGTTTAGGCTGCCCAACACAATATTTCTACAGGAGTTGTTTGTTCACAACCTCTGTGATAATAGGCGCTTTCCTTATGACTGCTGTTTTCTTGTAGAACTTGTTTGTACTTTACCCTTTGGTTTTAACAACATTCAATCGTTTCTGAAAATTCGATTCCATCTCTGTTGGAATACTTGCAGCAAACCCAATTTTGTTTCTCCTATTGGGGTCGAGTCGAAGGATGGAAAATTTAACTGAACATATGGATAGCAAGTAGTGTTTAGATTGATTTGGTTCGTTGTCATTGGAGTCTGTACAAACCAACTATGAGATTATTCAGGATTTTTGATGTGTAGCTATCTTATTCTTTAAACTTAAAGTTGAGTGTCCATTGATATTTATTTCATCAAGGTTATCTTGCGAGGTTCATTTGATTGTAATTGGTTCAAGTGCATATATCTCATGTTCGAATAATCTCTCTCAAATTTATTCAAAATCATCAGACTTATCATGGCAAACACTACAAATCCACCCTATTGAACCGGTTGAAGCTATCTGCATGTTGGCATGTTGAGTACAGCATGGCTTATTACAGAAATTGCATTTGGGAAGCTGAATCCAACAATCTGGGCAAAGAGTATCAGCACAAACAGTTTCTTCCAAGTCTCCAGTTTCGACACACTTGCCACATTCTTCACACCTTGGAATGCAGAACATGCACATCCTACATCCAGTCATTGAATTCTCTCCCTTCCTTTTGCATTCCTCTCTAGGACAATCAAATACAACCCTTACTTCATTGCATTTGGGACAAAGTTCCACATCAATAACTCTCCCAAGTTCTTCCCATCTATATGCTTGCAACCTTCTGTAATTATGATATAAGAGAGGCCGTCTCTTTTGCTGAATCTGCTGCAGTTTTTGGTTTGTTTGGAGGTAAAATTGAAGCCTTTCGAGGTGTTCTTTCTTCATGTTGGCAATGCCGTTTATCCAAAGGCTTTTTAGGCCATCTTGGAAGTCGGATAGCTTCTGCAGAGCTCTTATTACTCCATCAGGGGTTAAGCCAGTGCAACCTGGTATGTGAAGCTGAATCAATATGTAAAACAACTTCTTAGTTTATATTAATGTCTTTATTACACAAGTAGTATTTACTGCAGGGGAAAGAAAATCATAATTTAGAGTTGAGTCTGGTTGTTTTTGGTCCACACATATATAAGATAGAGGAAAACGAAACCCTGCCATTGAAATCTTATCCATTCCATATCCTAAAAGGAAGTATATTTGGAAAAAAAGAAAATAATAAAAATTTCGTACCTTACTGATAAGAGGGTTTTGGTCGATTACCCTTTGAAGCCCATCATCTGTAATTTTGGCACAGTACATGAGAACCAAGGTTCTTAGCCTACCATTTGCCTTTGAAGCAATTTTCATCAGAATCTCATCTGACAACCTCAAGCTCAAAGGCCTTTCAATGATGATGTTTAGCCATGGGAGTACATCCTTTTCCACTGCATCTCTCAGTGACCTGCAAACTTCACTCATGGACAGAAGTTCAAATAATGGAAGGTAGGCTAGGACAAGAAACAAAGCCTCATGGGATGGCCCTGCAAAACTGGATTGTTTATGTGAAAGGGTTGCAAGTTCCATGCTCTTTGCAATCTCCATATTGTTTTGATGAAAGAACTGTCTAGATTATATATAGAGAATATAATTCCTTAACAAATAAGCGACCAAAATATGCCCTAAACTAAAGGAGAAATAAAAAGAAGATGTTGACAGGAGGGAGGAAGGGGTTGAACTGTGAGTTTGTCAAAATATGTAATCCATTTTTCTTGCCCTCAAAGGATTTGCTCCATAGTTGACTAGCTTTAAATTCAACCATACGACTAAGTTCTTTTTTTTTGTTAGTTTTAAGAAAAAATGGAACATTAAACTAAAAAAAAAATGTTAAACTGATTATAATCTGATCTTAAGATTGTTGTGTTAAACACCTTCTATAATTACACTATGGTAGTTTCAATCATTTACATTTTTCAACTGTCAGTTGTTCACCATCCACAAACAAGTCACTGTTGACATGTCCGTCCTTGATGGAAAGATGTGCAAAGGGAGTAGCAACTTGGAGATATGGACCTAAACAGAGCTTTCTCCTGGTGTCTATCCAACTCTTGTCCAACAATGAAGATCATGTATTCGAGCAAGGCCGAATCAGAGGGCAACATTATAGGACCAAGACTTGATAGACCAAACTCTTCCTCCGAAAAGCTTTAAGAGTTCAACAAATATGTTGTTGCTGAGATATGACAAGGGCACATGATGCCGCTTCTGATCTGCTGTGTAGATGACAAAATGACCTGTTTCAGCCACCGGTGATTCATCGACACCGCCTGCTATAACTTTTGCTTGGATGTCCCCGGTAAATAAACTCTTTCTCCCCTTCACTGTCATTTTCTGCCACTTCCTTGCTAGTCTGTTAAGTTCCTTGCCGCCGTTGATCATTCTGGCTGTAATCTCTACCTTATAAATATAACTATGTTAGTACAAATCTCTCTGAGGAAAATTTCGAACACATGAATGGAATTCGAATAGAAAAAGTAGAAATAAGATAAGGATCTAAGTATATATCAAGCCACTATCTTTAAGTTATATTCGTCTCTATCTAGCAAACGAGTTTTAAGCAAATTATGCTTCAAGAAATAATAAAACCAATGACTATTTGCGTTTTGCACTGACAAGAATAGTCCACCAAGCACTGAAAATAAAAAGATATTTTTAGAATTTGGTGGTGTAATTTCCAAATGAAATCCCATTATTATTTATAAAATTTTTTTATGTCTCTTCATATAGACATCTTTAGATAGGTGTCTTTATGAATAAATAAAAAATAATAATTATTCTTTAATTTTATAACTATTCAAGTAATATTGTTTGAATAGTTATAATTATTTTTCAAAAATTAAATTATATATAACTTTTGACCAATGATAAAAAATTTCTCTTTTGATTAATTACTAAAAACACGAAAATATACACACTTTTTCATGCCCTTTTATACTCAAATTCATGTAGTTTCAGTAAAATTCTTGTCGAAAAATATATAATAATTATAAAATAATTAAATTGCACTTAAAGTCTAAACATGTTGAATTTTAATTAATTTTATATTAAATTTTAGTTTATTTTTGATAGATTTGCACAAAGGGCGAAAAATGACTCGGTAGACACTACTGAAAGCACAAAACCGAGAAGCAATTTTCGAAGCATCAAGGCAAATTAATTTTTCAGCTTAAGATGGTCCAAATTATGAATATTAATTCATAATATAATTAATTCTAATTTTAATCCAAATTATTTTGGCTTAAATAATTATTATTAATTAATTATGAAAAGAGGCCCAGTTAAGCTGAACTAAGAAAACTGATCCAACCGAGCACTGGGCTGCCCAAAACCGTCCCACATGTTGACCCAATCAGCTTGTTTGGATGATTATTTGGCTTGCAAAACGGCTCTTGAAGACTCCTTGAATTTGCATTCAAACCCCTCCACTTAATATGCCTTCTTAGATTTGCCCCTACCTTAAAATAGGAAGATTGAAACATTCAAACTTACCACACGTGTGGCTGGCCATGGGGGGAGTCTATGGTTGCTGATTTTTTCTATTTTTAGCAGCCATCTCAACCTATAAATACCCCCTTAGCTGTTTATTTCAAACACATCTCAAAACCACTCATCCCTTTACTTCTCTCTCACTTTCTCTCTTCAAAACTCCTTCCTTTGTTCTTCTTTTTCCCTTCCATTCCCTGGTTGATTTTCCCTCTTGGAAAAGAGCCTTTCAACCATTGTTGGAAGCAGCATTCAAGTGCTCGTAGAAGGCTCAGTTCAACAAGAACAAGCAGAGCAGGAGGAGAAGAGCAAACTAGTCAAGCTTCGGAGAAACACGGATTTGATTCTAATTCCCTATCCTTTAATTTAATTAATACTTGTGATGTTGATATGTTTAATTTAATTAATTTGTCTTAAATTTAATTCGTGTTAGGTTGATTGCATTTCGTCCACTTAAGTTATTAAAATTGTGTTTGTGTTGTTATAGGCCTTGGTAAGTTGTTTGACTAAGTAAAATCATGATTAAGTTATTCTTGCATTATAATTGTAAGGTAACTAATGAATTAATTATTTAATCGTTTGAAATTGTAATTAATTGACACAATACTTAATCAGTGCATGTTTAATCTTCTAAGGTAGCTGAGGGTTAAATTAGCAACTGTATTAGAGTTTTGCATAACTTGCTAGATTGTTGTGATTTGTGATTAAACTGTTTCAAGGTAGGAATACATTGTTACCTCACTTAATCTTTTATGTGCTTATGAAGATTGATTAATTGTTTGAATTGACATTGAAAAATGTTCAAGAGATTAGTTAACTTAATAAGTATGTATGAGCAGTAGTTAGTAAATTACCAAGTTTTCGTGAATTTATTCGTAACAACATTAATATGAATTTAGTAATTCTAAGTTAAGAAATGTGATTAATCTAACATAATTATGTCATCTTGATTAAAATCATATTTTGAAGTTGTGTATTGGAACTTTTATTTTTATTTTATTTTATTTACTTAATTTTTAATCACTTCTTCAAAATCAGAATATTTTTCTTCACCAAAGTGTTTTAATTACATTTGTAAATAAATTCTTTTCACAGTCCCTATGGGTGTAACAACCCGATTTTGGGCCTAGTCGGAATAGTGGTTACGGAACCACAAATTTGAGGTCTAAGAAATTATTTATAATATTATTTTATGTGTCATAGCATGATTATATAAGTGCATGAAAATTTTGGTGAACTAATTTTAGTGTTTGTGAGCTTAATTGAGAAAAAGGACTAAATCGCATAAAGGACAAAAGTTTTATTTTGCTAGCAAATGTGTTAAATAGCTAGAGAACCATAATTGGGGGGGTCTTTAAAGTGCAAATAGGCCTTTAAATTAGTGGTGGCCGGCCATAGAGACAAAAAGAAGAAAGTTGTCAAAGTTAGGTGAGTTTTGGTGACTAAATTGACTGGAAATAAAATAAAATAAAGAGAGAATGATATCATTTTTTCTCATCTTCTTCTCCACCGAAAATACCAGCAAATAGGTGGTTTTGAAAGCTCAAAATATCAGCCACTTATATCCCTTGCAAGTAAGTGATTTAGATAGCCTTTCTTGATATATATATTTTTGCATTTTTAGGACCCTTGTAGCATGAGCTAGCTAATGAGAAGACTATTTTGCAAAATGGTTGAAAGTCTAGGGTTTTTCCATGAGAGCATTTGTAATATTTGCTGAAACTTTATGAAAGAAAATGAATCTTGGTTTTTAATAAACAACTTTTGTGAAAGGATTTTCATGAAAACACCTCAAATGAACCATTTTGTAAAGTTTATAAAATGAGTGATAAGTGTGAGAAATAATTAAAATTTTGGGCTGCTTCTAGTATAAAAAAAATTCGGCTAGGCTTGGTTAGTGAGAAAATTTGATAAAAATCGTTTTACGTGTAACACCCCTTATCCGTACCCGATATCGGGACAAAGTACAAGGCGTTACCAGGCATATACTTGGACACTTTCGGAAAATACAAGTTATAAAATTTCATTCTAATTTAAAACCGATTAAACAACATCATAGTATCCCGATTATGGACCTACAAGGTCCAAAACATACATTAAAAGCGATTCGAGACTCAACCGAGAATTATAGAAAATTTTAGAAAAATTACTAGGGTTATGCCTCACACGCCCATGTGGAGGCAAAGCACACACGTCCGTGTGCTTAGGGACACGCCCATGTTGAATTATTTGAATTTATTTTTCAATTAGAACCTAAAGGGGTTTTTACACGGCCAAGCACACACCTGTGTTCCTGGCTTGTGTCCCTCACACGGCCTAGACACGCCCGTGTCCAAAAACCCGGGCATTCTGTTTATGACTTCATCATTCATTTTGAGGCACACGGCCAAGGCACACGCCCGTGTGCTAGGTTGTGTCCTCCACACGGTTGAGACACATGGCCGTGTCTCGACTCGTGTGTTTACTACCATTAAACTGACCAAAAATTTTTAGTGCAGGGGACACACGGATAGGCAACACACTCATGGAGCTGACCGTGTGTCACATACGGCCTAGACACATGCCCGGGTGTCTACCCGTGTGGACCTTTTTAAAGCTATTTTCCAGGCCTTTAGTCACCCTCTATCATCCATACACACTTAGAGACTTCAATGGTATTTAACATGGCCTAATTACACTCTTAAACAACCTTGACATGACTCATCGCATGTTAACCTCATCTCATTGGTTTAGTACATGCTAAATTATCCTTTTTGTATTAGGGATTAACATAGCACATTTTACCTTTTACACTTAGGCCATATTATAACCATATACCATTATATGCTATGTCCACTCTCAAATTATTAGGTTCCATTTCAATCATCCATCATGATAAACCTCATCATCAATCATCCAGTCATGATAAACCTCATCATCATATCTCATGAAACATTTAAACATAGACATGCATCATTGGTAGGTTTACTACCTACATCAATATGAGCCATATCTCATGGCCATATACAAAAGAATAAGTATACCATTTAGGTGATTACATTGGCTAGCCAAATGGCACATATAACAAAATAACCAAAAGTCCTATACATGCCATTAAACAAAATGGAAGCATTTATATACCAAAGCAGGACAAGTCGATAGTGTGTTGATTCTCCAACCATCTTCCAATCTTCACGAGTCCACGAGCTCTGTAAGATAGGGAAAAGAGAAAGGGGTAAGCATTTATATGCTTAGTAAGTCTGGATAACTAGAAAGTAAACTTACCGGTTAATTAGCATACAACCATATTAGGCACTAATTCCAACAAGCATGAAATAGTTTCCCTATCACATGCACTCAATCATCAATTTAGTTTCATAACAATACATCATGTCATTAGTCTTAGATGAGCTCATCAATTTAATATTTCCATTTCTATTTCTCCTGTTAATCTCGTTAAATTTCTCAAACATCTCGATGGATAGCGCAATTTCTGTCACATTATACAAGTGATCATCTCTAGTATGCACTCCCGTGAACCTTATATCTTACTGCGGGATTACCAGTCCAGGCTAAATCCCCCGTAGTATTAACTCATAGAGCAATGTCGGGATTACCAGTCCAGGCTAAATCTGTTTCTACAACAATTGCTCTCATAAGCTCGGATCTGAATTGCTAGTCCAGGCTAAATTCAGTCCTCAATCGGATTACCCGTCCGGGCTAAATCCTTAATGCACCCATATTCTTCGAGAGGCTCGATCACTCAAGGAATACCCATCCGGGCTAGATCCTTTCTACTTTGAGATCGTCGGATTACCCGTTCAGGCTAAATCCTTTTCTGCAACACATGCAGGATCTCATGTCATGTAAGCCATAATTTATCCATCAAATTTCTTTTTCTATTTCAACCGGGACATTTATCATTTTTCCTTTACACAAGCAATTCATAAATTATCATGCAATGAATATCTAAATTTTCATACATTCATTCAAGAATACGCATGTTTAAGTAAATTAAGAGTTTACTTCGGGTTATACGAACTTACCTGGTAATGGCTTCGGTTTCGTATTTTGGTTATTCTGAAACCTTTCGTTTTTCACAGTCGACCACCGAAATTATTTTCTCGGGGTTTATATCAATAAAACTAGATTGTTAATACATCACATTATTCGTTTTAAGCCTAAAACTCATCCTCGGGCAAAATGACCATTTTGCCCCTAACCTTTCACAATATTTACAATTTAGTCCTAAGTCTCGTATAATGAAATGCATGTAATTCCTTGGCTACCCAAGCCTAGCCAAATGTATTATAAGCTCATACTAGCCGACGTTTTCCTCTATTTCACATTTCTACCCCACATTTTATACCTTTTTCATTTAGGTCCCTTTTTGGTGTTTTCATGAAAAATCACCTAGCAAAAGATGTTTATCCAACATTAACCTTCATAGCCCTCCATAAATCATCAAAGAACAACCATCTCATGCCTGGTTCAAATTTCTAACATGAACCCTAGCTTGAAATATGGGTAGAAATAGATAGAGCATAAAATTTCTAACATGAACCCTAGCTTGAAATATGGGTAGAAATGGATAGAGCATGTTACGAGGGTTTCAAAAGTATGAAGAACATTAAAAAACGGGGCTAGGGAACACTTACTATTGAGCTTGAAATGTTGGAAAACCCTAGCTATGGAGACTCCTTCAAATTTGACAGCATGGAGAAGAAAATGAGTGAATTTTTTCTTGATTTTCCCTTTTTATTTCTTTAAATAACCAAATGACCAAAATACCCTTCCTTATTAACCTTTCCAAATTTTCCATGCATTCCCATTTTTGTCCAAAAACTTAGAAATTGGGAAAATTACTCTTTAAGGACCTCTAATTAATATTCCAAAGCAATTTCATACAAATTGCTTCTAGAATCCAAGTTTTGAAATTTATTCAATTTGGTCCTTAATTTCCAATTGAACACCTTACACATAGAATTTCTTCATGAAACTTTAACAAATGCTTATTTTTCATATCTTAGACCTCATAATGATCATAAAATAATTATTTTAACATCGGATTTGTGGTCCCAAAACCATTATTCTGATTAGGCCTTAATTCGGGATGTTACATTACGAGCTTAGGGGCAAAATCATAAATTTTGTGAAAGTCTAGGGGCAAAATAGTAATTTTTCCAATGTATAAATTATGAAATGTATTGGTTAATATGATGATTAAAGTGGTGGATTTTATTATTTTAGATCAAGAAAATCGAGATTCGAGCTTAAATCAGAAGGTACGAGGTTATGGACTAAAATGGGATAATTAGCCGAAATTTCATTCGAGGTAAGTTTGTGTGACTAAATAAGCATGTTATCCATGTTATTGTTAATATACTTGAAATCTATCTTGCTATGATTGTATTAAATTATATGTTGATGATATTGAGTATGAAAAAGTGATGCCAAATGTTAATAACATTTATGTGATGATTGAATACATTGGAAATTGGATGGAATATGGTATTCCATTGAAACGTGTAAGTTGTACGCAAGTAAGGTAACTTTATCATTTTTATGTGTTGAATGATTAATTTTGCGCAAATATGATTGAAAATGCATGATGAAATTTAATATAGTGGAGTCTCGATTGAATCGAGGAATAGATTGGATATCCATGCCATGACATTTGGGGTGACATGTGAGCTAGTGTAAGACCATGTCTGGGACATGGCATTGGCCACATTTTGTATGCTAGTGTAAGACCATGTTGGACATGGCATCGACATTGATTATGAGAGCCAGTGTAAGACCATGTTGGACATGGCATCTGTGTTGATTGTGAGTCAGTGTAAGACCATGTTGGACATGGCCTTGGCATTGAGACGAGAGCTAGTGTAAGGCCATGTCTGGGACATGGCATCGGCCTCAACATGTGAGCCAGTGTAAGACCATGTCTGGGACATAACATCAGTAATTCACCCTCTTGTGTGAGGCTTATCGGATATCCATTAGTATTCCAAAAGGATTCACAGGTTATTTTAAGGCTCATGATAATGATATGGCAGGATATAATCATGTTGTGAGTGGTACAGGTTCTTATTCGGACTAATGAGATATGAGTCTAGTTATGCTGCCCTGATGGTAAGAATGATATGTAACAACCAGTTTTTAGGTTTAATCGAAACAGTAGTTTCGGGGCCACCAAATTCGACGAGTAGGTTTGTAAATATTATATTTAATATTGATGAGTTAATTGTGAGTTTAAAAAAGGTTTTTGATATTATGATTTTTGTTTTATAAGCGATTTACTAAGTTCAAGTGGTATGACCCTAAGGTCAAGTGGGTTTAGAAAATGAGGTATCGAGACCTCATTTCTATAAATCGAGTCGTAAATATTTTTATAAATATTTACAAAGTGGTAATAAGATGGTATTAAAATTTCGTTGAAAAATTTTATCGTTTTGATAGTTAATTAAGTAAAAAGGACTAAATCGCGCAAAGCGTAAAAGTTGTGTTCTATAAGTTAAAGATATTAAATGGCTATGAAATTAAATAGTGGGAGTCCTTAAGTGGTAATTATTCCATAATTTTTGATAGTGGAATTCCATGGCTTGGTATAATGGAAATTATTAATGTATATTAAGGTTAAATAGGGTATTTGGTAATTATAATAAAATAAAATAAAACAAAAGCCAAATTACATACTATCATCTTCATCGATAGCCGAATGTGAGAAAGAAAATAATGTTGTCAAAGCTTTGAAGTTTCGGCCATGGTTGTTCATGCATGTAAGTCCTTTTCGTCTCGATTTTTAATAATTTTTACGTTTTTGAGATCGTTGCTTTGTGTTATAGCTAGCCCGTACCTCCGATTTTAAAATTTTTAAAGTATTTGGATGATGTCGTTGTTGAATATTTGAGTATCTTGATGTTTAATGATAGAAAATAAATCTTTGATGGTAGATTATTGAGTTTTGTTAAGTGAATTTTAGCAAAAATGTCAATTTTGGACTAAATTGTGAAATATAATAAATTGTGTGGTAAAAGTGTGAATAAATGAAAACTATGGGCTGATATGAGCATGTATGAAATTCGGATAGCTTGAGCTATTATGAAATTGACTAAATTTGCATTTTACGAGCTTAGGGACTAATTTGTAAAAAGGTTAAAAGTGTAGGGGTAAAATAGTAATTTTACCAAAATATGAAATTGAGTTAAAATGAATAAAATATGAATTTAAAATGAATAAAATATGAATTGAAATATCTGAATTTGATTGATTAGATCAAGTTAAGCCTCGTACGAGTCTATATCGAGGGAAAAACAGAGTTTTGGACTAGTCGATCCATTTCAACGTTTTGACGATCGAGGTAAGTTTGTAAGTATTAAGCATTGTTAATTTTATGCTTTTAATGCTTGATATTGTATAAATTGTCTATATGTGATTATTGTTATGATTAACGACTTATCGGCTAAAATGGCACTTAGTGTGCGGTTCGAAATAGCTTCGGCTAAAAGTGGCACTTGGTGTGCAATTTGAGATAGCTTTGGCTATATATATATAAATGACAATTAGTGTGAAAAGTATCAAGGATGGAACTTAGTGTACGAAACATCCAGAATAGCACTTAGAGTGCGAGGTATCGAGTATGGTACATAGTGTGCGAGACATCGAATATGCAACAACATTATGTATATGTATGAAATGGTAAGGATCTGTACAGGTACGTACAGAAACTCAACTTAATATGAAATCCATGAATGGTAAGTCCATGAGCATTGTGAAATGATGTTGTGTTAATTTGGTGAATAATGATATATGTTTATAAAATGTATGGATTTCTAATTGAAAGAAAGGAAGGTGTGGTAAATTTCGTTATTATTATTTTCTTACTAAAATAGTTTTGGAGAACAGCAGCAATCCGACTTTGAAAATACACCAAAAATAGTAGAAAGTGAGGTAGAGATTGAATAAAATATGGAATTGAAGCTTATTGATTCTAGTTTCTTATAAAAGAACAATGCAAGCAAAAGAATTTCATATTATGATATATTTGAAGTTGTGTGAGACAGAGTCAGAATGATTTTGAAATCCCGAACTCTGATTTGATAAAATCATTAAAAATTGTACAAAAATATTTATTGTTTATAATTTATATGCCTATAATTAGTAATGAGTCTATTTTCAATAATAATAGATGGAAACATTATCCGAGTCCCTACTATGAGATAATTAATTTTTAGGGAAGAAAGGTCGAAGCTGTTGGGCAGCAAAATAGGGGTGATTTTAAAGAATTAACTGTACTTATTGGCTGAAAGAAAAATTCTAAAAATTTTATGATAAGAATATATGTGAGTCTAGTTTCAAGGAAACTTGGCAGAACTTAATTTGGAGTTCATTGGCTCCAGATATAAATAAATTAGTGACTGTGACTCGAGAAAATAGCTTGACCTGAACTTAAGTAAAAGTGCAAATATGGTTGTATTACCTTGAGAAGCAAGTTAATAAATTACTTATTATTTTCATATGAACTTACTAAGATTTATAGCTTACTCCCCTTCTTTTTCATCTCTTATAGGTTTATTTTGCTAGCTAGGGTTGGAGATCACCGGAGATTCAATCATACTATCAAGCTACCATTTTGGGTATAAGTATTCAAATTCTTAAGTCTATGGTATGTATAGGGGCTTTATCTTTTGTAATTATGTCATTACTAATGTGGCCAAATGTGCTGGCCTATAATGGTTATAGTTCAGTTTGTGTATAGCCATGAATGGTGGCTTATGTTGATTATATGATTATGCATGTGCCTATGTCATGGAGATGAAGCTTTTGATTGTGTGTATGTAATGAGTTATATTGTTGGTGGTGAATGCTTGATGGTTTAATTGAGATGAATGACGTGTTGGTAACTAAGGCTTAAATGTGTGATATGAAAGTAATCTTATAAACTTTGATGCATGAGAATTAGTAAATTTGAGCTTGACTAAGCATGATGTTTTAAGTATGTAAAATAGGATATGAGGTTACCATGATCTTGTATTGTTTGTGGATGATTGAATGTTCAAATGTGCCATGTTAATGGTCAATAAAAGTAAGCAAGTGAGTTTGTTATTGAGGGTGTCAATTGGCTCGGAAAATAGCCTAAAAATTGTCCACACGGGCCGTGTGTCCCCTACATCATGTACTTTAGTTTTGAATTGGCGACACAGCTGTGAGACAGCTATGTGTCTCAGTTGTGTGAGGGACACAGCCTGGAGGCACGGTCGTGTGCCCTTATTTTTGTGATGACGTCATAAACAGAGAGTTACCTGGGCTGAGGACACGGGCGTGTCCCGAGCCACACGGGCGTGTGACCCTGTTTCATGATGAAATTTTCTAAGTTTTCCAAAACTTTCCAAAGTTCTTGGTTTAGTCCCAAACCACCCCTGATGTATGTTTTGGGCCTCATAAGCCCGTATAAAGGATGTTATGCATGTGTTTTAAAAGTTTTAATTTGGTTGAAATTTTATGGCCTGGTTTTGTATGAATGTTTTAATGTAAGTCCGGTAATGCCTCGAACCTTGTTGTGACGTTGGATACGGGTAAGGGGTGTTACATTTAGTTGTATCAGAGCTATGGTTTAGTCGATTGTGACAGCCCAAAGTTGACCCTAGTCGGGAAGTGGTTTCGGGACCGCTAAACCGAGTCACCGAAATGTTTGAATGTGATACTTATTGTCTAGAATATGTAATTATGAATGTGTGAAAATTTCAAGCTTCAATTTGGTTGATTTCATGTGAATTTAGTCAATAGGACTTATGTGAGAAAATTCAAAAATGTGATAGGTCAATGTGTGAGGACCTATTAGTGATGTGGACAAAGGGGGGGACTTGCATGTCAAATTTCCCCCCCTAATGAGTAGTGGCCGGCCATGACAAAGAATGATGGGCAAAACATGTCATGAAACATGTTTTGTTAGTGGAAGAATAAAATAAGAAGTATGGGTAATAAAGAAATGGAAAACAAAAAAAAAAAATGTGTGTGTGTAGTGTTTGTCCCCCCCCCATTGCCGTGAGCTCAAGAGAAGAAAGGAGAAAAGTTTGTGTTCATCCTTTCTCACCTCCATTTTAGCCTAAATTAGAAAGAAAAACAAAGAAAAAAAATTTCTCATCCTTTGGTTCATCCTTGGCCAAAAATTTTAAGGAGGAAAGAAGAAGAAAGGTGAAGAGATTCGGCCATGCATGTAGCTAGGCCAAGGTATGTTTAATGATGTTCCATGAGATGCATGCATGTTTTAGTTGTTAGCTTGAGTTCTACCTAGCCCATGGTCTAAATCTTGCTATGTGATGGAAATGGCACTTGACCATGGATGCATCATTCTTGGTTGGTGTTTGATGTTGTGGTGATGAGGCATGAGGATGAGTTAAGATTCGGCCTAGGTGGGGGTTGTGTTAATGCCATTGCATGCAAAATATGAAGCTTGTTAATGATGCATGTGATGATGGCTTGATGATTCTTGAACCTCCTTTTTAGCATTTTTGTGTGAGCACATATGTGCATTGGTTGCTAAAGGGAGAAGAATCGGCTAGCAAGATGTGTGCTAAGGCCGAATGTAACTTTGCATGTTGATGAGCAATGCATGTGTTAAATCGATGAAAAGGGGGAGGATGCTTTACTAGTGTGTATATGTGTGTATTAAGTGTTGAAATCGACCCCAAAAATGGACATGCATATTCGGCCAAGGGGAAAGAAATTAGCTAATATGTTGTGTTGATGCATGATTTTTGCATGTATGAGACTTTAATGTCTAATGTATGAATATGGGCTAAGTGCCTTGTGTTCATCTTTTGATGCCTAAATGATGAAATCAATTTATTTGTTTGATTAAGCTCAAGAGCAAAGGGGAAATAAATCCGATAAAGGGAAGGAAAAAGTGGTCGAATAGTTAGCGGGATCGTTCGACAACACCCGAGGTAAGTTCTTGAGTAAGAGAGCTTAAATTTCGATGTGATTAAATCATGCTCTATGTGTGGCTATTGAGCCGAATGTACAAGGACAATATGTGCCTTGTGTTTGAGCTTCTTAAACGAAAATGAAATATGAATGTGCCATGAATTATTGTTAGATGTGCATGATTAATTGAATGCTGTCCGGGCTAAGTCCCGAAGGCTTTGTGCTAAGTGAATATATCCGGACTAAGATCCGAAGGCCTTTGTGCGAGATACTAAATCCGGGTTAAGTCCCGAAGGCATTCGTGCGAGTTGTTAAATCCGGGTTAAGTCCCGAAGGCATTCGTGCGAGTTGTTAAATCCGGGTTAAGTCCCGAAGGCATTCGTGCGAGTTGTTAAATCCGGGTTAAGTCCCGAAGGCATTGTGTGAGTTACTAAAACCGGGCTATGTCCCGAAGGCATTTGAACGAGGAGCTATATCCGGTTAAATCCCGAAGGTACGTGATTTGGTAATGAATGAGCTTGCTGTAAAATTTCAGCGAATACTCGAAAAACATCCCAATATGGGGATATGTTACGTATGTGTTAAATATTAATCGAGCCCTTACAAATAAATGTTCGCTCAGTTGATAAACGAGCTACCGGCCTTCGGCCAAGTTAGTTTATTGTGTATGTACATAAGGGTTGTTAATGTTGTGAAGCAAGTTTGATATCGGTAAATTGCGTATTATGAAATATTCCGTTTAGCTAAATGTGTGCTATTATTTGTGCATGCTGGAATTCCTTGCTCAAACTTACTAAGCATAAATTGCTTACTCGTTACATTGCTCCTCTGTTTTATAGATTTTTGGTTCTCCAGCCATCGGACTCGGGATCTTGAAGTCGAAGTCGCCCACACTATCAAAGGCTCTTTTGGGTACTATTTTGGTTGAATTTTGATATGGCATGTATAGGACTACCCATCGTTGTCTTTCGAGTACTTTATGAAATGTATAAGTGTACAGCCATGCGAAAATGGCTTGTAGAAGTGGAGTATGGCATTAGACCATGCGTATTTATGAATGTATAGATGGTTTCATGATGTAACTATAGTTGGAATGGAAGTGTTGAGCAAATGACCAGCCACTAGAATGGCTAAGTATGATCATATGTGGGCTTATGTATGACAAGGCCCTAGTTGGTCCATGAAACCCCAAATTAGGTAAGGTTTACTTTGAAAACAGAAGCTGATAGCAGCAGTGGTGTGGATTGGAAAAATCACAAGAATTCGTAGGAGTGGAATTAAATAGTGAATAAATTATGTAATCGAACCTTGATGAATCTACTTTCATATGGAAGTAACGAAACAATCATAGGAACAGTACAGTAAGAGATATTCGGGTTCTTGTGGAACAGGGCCAGAACAGTTTCTGGATTCCCTGTTCCGACTTTGGAAATTCACTATAAATTGACCAGAGATAATTAGGGGTCATACCATATATGTATGGATTCCTCTCTGAGTCTAGTTTCCATAGAAACAAACGGCATCAGTATTGAAGCTCTGTGCAGAGAGATATCCAAGTTGTAATGGGAAAAGGTCAGTGTAGTCGACCCCTGTAACATGGGAGACTTTGACTAATAAACTGTACTAATTGGCCCGACCAAAAATTCTAGAAAAAAATACATAGGTGGGGACATGAGTCTAGTTTCAGGGAAAAATCACAAAACTGATTTTTGAGTTGTGAAACTCAAGATATGATTTTTGAAGCGACTAGTACTCAGACTGGGCAGTGTCTGAAAAAAAAAAAAAAAAAAATTTTTCAAAGTTTGTTAACATCTCGTGTCCGACTCCGGTGTCGGTCTCGGGTTCGGGGTGTTACATTTTATTGGTATCAGAGCTACGGTTTAGTCGATTCTAGGACTACCGTAATGTGTTGGGTCTAGCTATACATGCCATTTTATGTGATTACTTGATAGTGTGGTGACTTCTGACAATTGTAAATGTGTTTATAGTAATGGATCCCGATCGTGACCGAGAGGTAGCTGATGATCTTGAGAGTGTAGGGCCTGCTCCCGCGCAAGGGGCAGTGCCGGTAGACTCTCAACCTAATGCTAGTAATCCGAATGATGAAGCTAGACAAGCATTCTATAGCGTGATGAATGATTGGTTCAACCAATACATTCGAACTAATATGGCTGTTCCACAACCTCCATTCCCGACAAATACTACCCCCGCACCTACAATACCACCGGTAACTGACCAAATAAGGTCAAATAAGCCCCCAGTTGACAGAATCCGAAAACATGGGGCTACTGAATTTAAGGCTATGGATAGCGATGATGCCGAGCAAGCTGAATTTTGGCTGGACAACACTATCCGGGTACTCGATGAGCTATCTTGTACACCCGATGAATGTCTAAAGTGTGCTATCTCCTTGCTACGTGATTCTGCCTACTATTGGTGGAGTACTCTGACTTCTATTGTGCCCCGAGAGCAAGTAACTTGGGAGTTTTTCCAAACTGAGTTTCGGAAAAAGTATATCAATCAGAGATTTGTTGATCAAAAACGGAAGGAATTTCTTGAGCTTAAGCAAGGCTCCATGTCGGTTACTGATTACGAGCGAAAATTTGTTAGACTTAGCAAATACGCTCGGGAATGTGTTTCGTCCGAAGCTATTATGTGTAAACGCTTCGAGGATGGGCTGAATGAAGATATAAAAATGTTCGTTGGCGTTCTTGAAATACGAGAGTTCGTGGTACTTGTTGAACGAGCTTGTAAAGCCGAAGAGCTTAGAAAAGAAAAGCAAAGAGTTGATGAGGGAACTGGAGAGTTTCGTAAAATATCCTCGGGAAGGTCTCTTCAACAGACATCGAAGAGATTTCGAGATGATGCGGGCCAGTTTAGAGGCACTTCGGGCCTTTTTGGACGAGATCGTGATCGACCCCCTGTGGGTACACGTGGCACTTCGGTCGCCAGTGTTGGGAATGAACGTCGAGACATGACGAAATGCCGATATTGCGGTAAATGGCATTCGGGGAGTTGTAGATTTCCTGACCGCTCCTGTTACAAATGCGGATCAGTGGACCACTTCATTAAAGATTGCCCGAGGTTGTCGGGACAGAATGCAAATCAGAGTGGGAGACCGGGTGCTACCACTGCTCGAGGTAGACCATCTGGAAATATGGGCAATGCTGGTGGTGGTCAGAGAGGATCTAGAGATGATATAACCAGATCCGAAGCCCGTGCGCCTGCTAGAGCTTATGCTATACGTGCCCGCGAGGATGCTTCTTTGCCTGATGTTATTACCGGTACATTCACCCTCTTTGATACTAATGTAATTGCTTTGATTGACCCCGGTTCTACCCATTCTTACATATGTGAAACCTTAGCATCCAGTAAGACTTTACCTATTGAGTCTACTGAGTTTGTAATTCGGGTGTCAAATCCCTTGGGTCGTTACGTGCTTGTCGACAAAGTGTGTAAGAAATGTCCCCTGGAAAATTCGAGGTTCCTGTTTTCCAGCGGACTTGATGCTTTTGCCGTTTGATGAATTTGATGTTATCCTTGGGTTGGATTGGTTGACCGCGCATGATGCGATTGTGAATTGCAAGAGCAAGACTATTGATTTGAGGTGCGCAAATAACGAAGTAGTCCGAATTGAGTCTGCAGACTTGGAGGGGATGCCAGCTGTAATATCAGCAATGTTGGCACAGAAATATGTAAGAAAATGGTGCGAAGCATACCTTGCATATGTGCTTGTTGACAAAGAATTAGAAAAGAAACCCGAATCTGTGCCGGTGGTTTGTGAATACCCGGATGTTTTTCCGGAAGAATTACCGGGTTTACCACATGTTCGGGAGGTAGAGTTTGGTATGAGCTTGTACCTGGGACTACGCCGATTTCGATAGCTCCGTATCGTATGGCACCAACCGAGTTAAAGGAGTTGAAAGCTCAGTTGCAAGAACTGACGGAGAGAGGTTTCGCTCGACCAAGTTTCTCACCTTGGGGTGCACCAGTATTGTTCGTGAAAAAGAAGGACGGAACCATGAGGTTGTGCATTGACTATCGTCAGCTGAATAAAGTGACGATAAAGAACAAATATCCGTTGCCGCGCATCGATGATTTGTTCGACCAACTGAAGGGAGCCTCAGTGTTCTCAAAAATAGATTTGAGATCGGGCTATTATCAGTTGCGAATTCAAGATCCAGATATTCCCAAAACTGCCTTCAGAACGAGATATGGTCACTACGAATTCTTAGTGATGCCGTTTGGGCTCACTAATGCCCCTGCGGTATTTATGGATTTGATGAATCGGATCTTCAGACCGTATTCGGATCAGTTCGTAGTTGTGTTCATTGATGACATTTTGGTCTATTCAAGAGATGAGACCGAACATGCTGAGCATCTGAGGCTAGTGCTGCAAATTTTGCGGGATAAGCAGTTATATGCTAAGTTCAGTAAGTGTGAGCTCTGGTTAAGAGAGGTTAGCTACTTGGGTCATGTGGTATCCGCGTCGGGTATTCGAATTGACCCGAACAAAATTTCAGCCATACTGGACTGGAAACCTCCGAGAAATGTTACTGAAGTTCGGAGCTTTTTGGGGCTCGCCGGTTATTACCGACGATTTGTGAAAGGTTTCTCGATGATAGCCACACCAATGACGAAGCTACTTCAAAGGATGTTAAGTTCGAGTGGACGGAGAAATGTCAGAAAAGTTTCGACCAACTGAAAACTCGTTTGACTGAAGCTCCAATTTTGGTGCAACCCGAATCAGGTAAAGAGTTTGTCATCTATAGTGACGCATCCCTACTTGGGTTGGGTTGCGTATTGATGCAAGAAGGTCGAGTCGTGGCCTATGCGTCGAGACAATTGAAGCCACACGAGAGGAATTATCCGACCCATGATCTCGAACTAGCTGCCATCGTGTTTGCTTTAAAAATATGGCGACATTATCTGTTTGGTGAGAAGTGCCATGTATTTTCGGATCACAAAAGTCTCAAATATTTGATGACTCAACTAGACTTGAATCTGCGACAAAGACGTTGGCTTGAGTTGTTGAAAGATTACGAGCTTGTCATTGATTACCACCCGGGAAAGGCTAACGTGGTTGCGGACGCCTTAAGCCGGAAGTCATTGTTTGCTTTACGAGCGATGAACGTGCATTTGTCTGTTTTACCAGACAGTGTGTTAGTAGCTGAATTAAAAGCTAAACTATTATTGACTCACCAAATTCGTGAAGCTCAGAAAGTCGATGATGAATTGGTTGCAAAACGGTCTAAGTGTTTTCCGAACGAGGAATCAGAGTTTCAATTGATGATGATGATTGTTTGAGGTTCAGAAATCATTTGTGTGTTCCAAGGAATTCGGAACTCATTTCGATGATTCTGAACGAAGCCCATTGTAGCCGAATGTCAATTCACCCGGGGAGTACGAAAATGTACAACGATTTGAAACGTCAATTTTGGTGGCATGGTATGAAACGGGACATCTCTGACTTTGTTTCGAGATGTTTAATATGTCAACAAGTGAACGCGGAACATCAAGTGTCTTCAGGATTACTCCAGCCGATCATGATACCGAATGGAAATGGGATCGAGTCACAATGGACTTTGTGTCCGGACTGCCTTTGTCAGCAAGTAAGAAGGATGCGATATGGGTTATTGTTGATAGACTGACTAAGTCGGCTCATTTCATCCCCGTACGTACGGATTTTTCATTGGATAAACTAGCTGAATTGTACGTTTATCAAATTGTGAGATTACACGGGTACCTGTTTCTATCGTGTCGGATAGAGATCCGAGATTCACCTCACGATTTTGGAAGAAATTGCAAGAAGCTCTGGGTACCAAGTTGCATTTTAGCACTGCTTTTCACCCCCAACCGATGGTCAATCCGAGCGGATAATTCAGATACTTGAGGATATGTTGAGATGTTGCATCCTCGAGTTCAGTAGTTCATGGGAACGGTATTTACCTTTGATTGAATTCGCTTACAACAATAGTTTTCAATCAAGTATTAAGATGACACCTTACGAGGCTTTGTACGGTCGTAAATGCCGTACACCATTGTTTTGGACCGAGCTCGGTGAAAGTAAAATTTTCGGAGTTGATTTGATTAAAGATGCTGAGCAGAAAGTAAAGGTAATCCGTGAAAGTCTGAAGGTAGCCACGGATCGTCAGAAGTCGTACGCAGATTTGAAACGAAAAGACATCGAGTATCAGGTGGGAGACAAAGTGTTCCTTAAGGTTTCACCTTGGAAAAAGATACTCAGGTTCGGCCGTAAGGGCAAGTTGAGCCCAAGATTCATTGGGCCGTACGAAATCTCCGAACGAGTTGGTCCGGTTGCGTATAGATTGATTTTGCCCCCGAAGCTTGAAAAGATTCATGATGTCTTTCATGTTTCGATGCTTCGACGCTATCGATCTGATCCATCGCATATAATTAGCCCATCAGAGGTTGAAATTCAAGTCGACATGAGCTATGAAGAAGAACCGATGCGTATCCTAGCTCGTGAAGTGAAGGAGTTGCGAAACAAAAGAGTTCCGCTAGTAAAGGTGTTATGGCTCAAACACGGGATCGAGGAAGCTACTTGGGAGACGAGAGCTCGATGAAAGAACGATACCAAACCTATTTACCGGTAAGATTTTCGGGGACGAAATTTCTTAAGGGGGAGAGTTGTGACAGCCCAAAGTTGACCCTAGTCGGGAAGTGGTTTCGGGACCGCTAAACCGAGTCACCGAAATGTTTGAATGTGATACTTATTGTCTAGAATATGTAATTATGAATGTGTGAAAATTTCAAGCTTCAATTTGGTTGATTTCATGTGAATTTAGTCAATAGGACTTATGTGAGAAAATTCAAAAATGTGATAGGTCAATGTGTGAGGACCTATTAGTGATGTGGACAAAGGGGGGGACTTGCATGTCAAATTTCCCCCCCCCTAATGAGTAGTGGCCGGCCATGACAAAGAATGATGGGCAAAACATGTCATGAAACATGTTTTGTTAGTGGAAGAATAAAATAAGAAGTATGGGTAATAAAGAAATGGAAAACAAAAAAAAAAAATGTGTGTGTGTAGTGTTTGTCCCCCCCCCCATTGCCGTGAGCTCAAGAGAAGAAAGGAGAAAGTTTGTGTTCATCCTTTCTCACCTCCATTTTAGCCTAAATTAGAAAGAAAACAAAAAAAAAAAATTTCTCATCCTTTGGTTCATCCTTGGCCAAAATTTTAAGGAGGAAAGAAGAAGAAAGGTGAAGAGATTCGGCCATGCATGTAGCTAGGCCAAGGTATGTTTAATGATGTTCCATGAGATGCATGCATGTTTTAGTTGTTAGCTTGAGTTCTACCTAGCCCATGGTCTAAATCTTGCTATGTGATGGAAATGGCACTTGACCATGGATGCATCATTCTTGGTTGGTGTTTGATGTTGTGGTGATGAGGCATGAGGATGAGTTAAGATTCGGCCTAGGTGGGGGTTGTGTTAATGCCATTGCATGCAAAATATGAAGCTTGTTAATGATGCATGTGATGATGGCTTGATGATTCTTGAACCTCCTTTTTAGCATTTTTGTGTGAGCACATATGTGCATTGGTTGCTAAAGGGAGAAGAATCGGCTAGCAAGATGTGTGCTAAGGCCGAATGTAACTTTGCATGTTGATGAGCAATGCATGTGTTAAATCGATGAAAAGGGGGAGGATGCTTTACTAGTGTGTATATGTGTGTATTAAGTGTTGAAATCGACCCCAAAATGGACATGCATATTCGGCCAAGGGGAAAGAAATTAGCTAATATGTTGTGTTGATGCATGATTTTTGCATGTATGAGACTTTAATGTCTAATGTATGAATATGGGCTAAGTGCCTTGTGTTCATCTTTTGATGCCTAAATGATGAAATCAATTTATTTTGTTTGATTAAGCTCAAGAGCAAAGGGGAAATAAATCCGATAAAGGGAAGGAAAAGTGGTCGAATAGTTAGCGGGATCGTTCGACAACACCCGAGGTAAGTTCTTGAGTAAGAGAGCTTAAATTTCGATGTGATTAAATCTGCTCTATGTGTGGCTATTGAGCCGAATGTACAAGGACAATATGTGCCTTGTGTTTGAGTTTCTTAAACGAAAATGAAATATGAATGTGCCATGAATTATTGTTAGATGTGCATGATTAATTGAATGCTGTCCGGGCTAAGTCCCGAAGGCTTTGTGCTAAGTGAATATATCCGGACTAAGATCCGAAGGCCTTTGTGCGAGATACTAAATCCGGGTTAAGTCCCGAAGGCATTCGTGCGAGTTGTTAAATCCGGGTTAAGTCCCGAGGCATTCGTGCGAGTTGTTAATCCGGGTTAAGTCCCGAAGGCATTCGTGCGAGTTGTTAAATCCGGGTTAAGTCCGAAGGCATTGTGTGAGTTACTAAAACCGGGCTATGTCCCGAAGGCATTTGAACGAGGAGCTATATCCGGTTAATCCGAGGTACGTGATTTGGTAATGATGAGCTTGCTGTAAATTTCAGCGAATACTCGAAAACATCCAATATGGGATATGTTACGTATGTGTTAAATATTATCGAGCCCTTACAAATAATGTTCGCTCAGTTGATACGAGTACCGCCTTCGGCCAAGTTAGTTTATTGTGTATGTACATAAGGGTTGTTATGTTGTGAAGCAAGTTTGATATCGGTAAATTGCGTATTATGAAATATCCGTTTAGCTTAAATGTGTGCTATTATTTGTGCATGCTGGAATTCCTTGCTCAAACTTACTAGCATAAATTGCTTACTCGTTACATTGCTCCTCTGTTTTATAGATTTTTGGTTTCCAGCCATCGGACTCGGGATCTTGAGTCGAAGTCGCCCACACTATCAAAGGCTCTTTTGGGTACTATTTTGGTTGAATTTGATATGGCATGTATAGGACTACCCATCGTTGTCTTTCGAGTACTTTATGAAATGTATAAGTGTACAGCCATGCGAAAATGGCTTGTAGAAGTGGGTATGGCATTAGACCATGCGTATTTATGAATGTATAGATGGTTCATGATGTAACTATAGTTGGATGGAAGTGTTGAGCAAATGACCAGCCACTAGAATGGCTAAGTATGATCATATGTGGGCTTATGTATGACAAGGCCCTAGTTGGTCCATGAAACCCCAATTAGGTAAGGTTTACTTTGAAAACAGAAGCTGATAGCAGCAGTGGTGTGGCTTGGAAAAATCACAAGAATTCGTAGGAGTGGAATTAAATAGTGAATAAAATTATGTAATCGAACCTTGATGAATCTACTTTCATATGGAAGTAACGAAAACAATCATAGGAACAGTACAGTAAGGATATTCGGGTTCTTGTGGAACAGGGCCAGAACAGTTTCTGGATTCCCTGTTCCGACTTTGGAAATTCACTATAAATTGACCAGAGATAATTAGGGTCATACCATATATGTATGGATTCCTCTCTGAGTCTAGTTTCCATAGAAACAACGGCATCGTATTGAAGCTCTGTGCAGAGAGATATCCAAGTTGTAATGGGAAAAGGTCAGTGTAGTCGACCCCTGTAACATGGGAGACTTTGACTAATAAACTGTACTAATTGGCCCGACCAAAAATTCTAGAAAAAAATACATAGGTGGGGACATGAGTCTAGTTTCAGGGAAAAATCACAAAACTGATTTTTGAGTTGTGAAAACTCAAGATATGATTTTTGAAGCGACTAGTACTCAGACTGGGCAGTGTCTGAAAAAAAAAAAAAAATTTTCAAAGTTTGTTAACATCTCGTGTCCGACTCCGGTGTCGGTCTCGGGTTCGGGGGTGTTACATCGATTCTCAGACTAACCTAGCGTAAGTGAGTCTAGCTATACATGCTATATTCTACTCGTGATTAGTATGATATCTCTCAGCTCTAACGAAATTGTTTTGTTAAGATAAGGTGACTTCCAACGAGTATTTTAGCAATGTGTGA